>NC_069508.1:65227365-65437365 GCF_027579735.1 Bombina bombina
TCTTTAGGGGCTTTCCCAAAGCATAGGCAGAGCCTCATTTTCGCGCCGGTGTTGCGCACTTGTTTTTGAGAGGCATGGCATGCAGTCGCATGTGAGAGGAGCTCTGATACTTAGAAAAGACTTTCTGAAGGCGTCATTTGGTATCGTATTCCCCTTGGGGCTTGGTTGGGTCTCAGCAAAGCAGATACCAGGGACTGTAAAGAGGTTAAAGTTCAAAACGGCTCCGGTTCCGTTATTTTAAGGGTTAAAGCTTCCAAACTTGGTGTGCAATACTTTTAAGGCTTTAAGACACTGTGGTGAAAGTTTGGTGAATTTTGAACAATTCCTTCATGTTTTTTCGCAATTGCAGTAATAAAGTGTGTTCAGTTTAAAATTTAAAGTGACAGTAACGGTTTTATTTTAAAACGTTTTTTGTACTTTGTTATCAAGTTTATGCCTGTTTAACATGTCTGAACTACCAGATAGACTGTGTTCTGAATGTGGGGAAGCCAGAATTCCTATTCATTTAAATAAATGTGATTTATGTGACAATGACAATGATGCCCAAGATGATTCCTCAAGTGAGGGGAGTAAGCATGGTACTGCATCATTCCCTCCTTCGTCTACACGAGTCTTGCCCACTCAGGAGGCCCCTAGTACATCTAGCGCGCCAATACTCCTTAC
The DNA here is from genome assembly GCF_027579735.1 of Bombina bombina. Classification (NCBI taxonomy): domain Eukaryota; kingdom Metazoa; phylum Chordata; class Amphibia; order Anura; family Bombinatoridae; genus Bombina; species Bombina bombina. The sequence continues at coordinate 65,228,029 of NC_069508.1, forward strand.
TATGCAACAATTAACGGCTGTAATGGATAATTCTGTCAAAAACATTTTAGCCAAAATGAACACTTATCAGCGTAAGCGCGACTGCTCTGTTTTAGATACTGAAGAGCATGACGACGCTGATAATAATATTTCTGAAGGGCCCCTAACCCAGTCTGATGGGGCCAGGGAGGTTTTGTCAGAGGGAGAAATTACTGATTCAGGGAACATTTCTCAACAAGCTGAACCTGATGTGATTGCATTTAAATTTAAGTTGGAACATCTCCGCATTCTGCTTAAGGAGGTATTATCCACTCTGGATGATTGTGACAAGTTGGTCATCCCAGAGAAACTATGTAAAATGGACAAGTTCCTAGAGGTGCCGGGGCTCCCAGAAGCTTTTCCTATACCCAAGCGGGTGGCGGACATTGTTAATAAAGAATGGGAAAGGCCCGGTATTCCTTTCGTCCCTCCCCCCATATTTAAAAAATTGTTTCCTATGGTCGACCCCAGAAAGGACTTATGGCAGACAGTCCCCAAGGTCGAGGGAGCGGTTTCCACTTTAAACAAACGCACCACTATACCCATAGAGGATAGTTGTGCTTTCAAAGATCCTATGGATAAAAAATTAGAAGGTTTGCTTAAAAAGATGTTTGTTCAGCAGGGTTACCTTCTACAACCAATTTCATGCATTGTCCCTGTCGCTACAGCCGCATGTTTCTGGTTCGATGAGCTGATAAAGGCGGTCGATAGTGATTCTCCTCCTTTTGAGGAGATTATGGACAGAATCAATGCTCTCAAATTGGCTAATTCTTTCACCCTAGACGCCACTTTGCAATTGGCTAGGTTAGCGGCTAAGAATTCTGGGTTTGCTATTGTGGCGCGCAGAGCGCTTTGGTTGAAATCTTGGTCGGCTGATGCGTCTTCCAAGAACAAGCTACTTAACATTCCTTTCAAGGGGAAAACGCTGTTTGGCCCTGACTTGAAAGAGATTATCTCTGATATCACTGGGGGTAAGGGCCACGCCCTTCCTCAGGATCGGCCTTTTAAGGCAAAAAATAAACCTAATTTTCTTCCCTTTCGTAGAAACGGACCAGCCCAAGGTGCTACGTCCTCTAAGCAAGAGGGTAATTCTTCTCAAGCCAAGCCAGCTTGGAGACCAATGCAAGGCTGGAACAAGGGAAAGCAGGCCAAGAAACCTGCCACTGCTACCAAGACAGCATGAAATGTTGGCCCCCGATCCGGGACCGGATCTGGTGGGGGGCAGACTCTCTCTCTTCACTCAGGCTTGGGCAAGAGATGTTCTGGATCCTTGGGCGCTAGAAATAGTCTCCCAAGGTTATCTTCTGGAATTCAAGGGACTTCCCCCAAGGGGGAGGTTCCACAGGTCTCAGTTGTCTTCAGACCACATAAAAAGACAGGCATTCTTACATTGTGTAGAAGACCTGTTAAAAATGGGAGTGATTCATCCTGTTCCATTAAGAGAACAAGGGATGGGGTTCTACTCCAATCTGTTTATAGTTCCCAAGAAAGAGGGAACGTTCAGACCAATCTTAGATCTCAAGATCTTAAACAAGTTTCTCAAGGTTCCATCGTTCAAGATGGAAACCATTCGAACAATTCTTCCTTCCATCCAGGAAGGTCAATTCATGACCACGGTGGATTTAAAGGATGCGTATCTACATATTCCTATCCACAAGGAACATCATCGGTTCCTGAGGTTCGCATTCCTGGACAAACATTACCAGTTCGTGGCGCTTCCTTTCGGATTAGCCACTGCTCCAAGGATTTTCACAAAGGTACTAGGGTCCCTTCTAGCTGTGCTAAGACCAAGGGGCATTGCTGTAGTACCTTACTTGGACGACATTCTGATTCAAGCGTCGTCCCTTCCTCAAGCAAAGGCTCACACGGACATTGTCCTGGCCTTTCTCAGATCTCACGGATGGAAAGTGAACGTGGAAAAGAGTTCTCTATCTCCGTCAACAAGGGTTCCCTTCTTGGGAACCATAATAGACTCCTTAGAAATGAGGATTTTTCTGACAGAGGCCAGAAAAACAAAACTTCTAGACTCTTGTCGGATACTTCATTCCGTTCCTCTTCCTTCCATAGCTCAGTGCATGGAAGTGATCGGGTTGATGGTAGCGGCAATGGACATAGTTCCTTTTGCACGCATTCATCTAAGACCATTACAACTGTGCATGCTCAGTCAGTGGAATGGGGACTATACAGACTTGTCTCCGAAGATACAAGTAAATCAGAGGACCAGAGACTCACTCCGTTGGTGGCTGTCCCTGGACAACCTGTCACGAGGGATGACATTCCGCAGACCAGAGTGGGTCATTGTCACGACCGACGCCAGTCTGATGGGCTGGGGCGCGGTCTGGGGATCCCTGAAAGCTCAGGGTCTTTGGTCTCGGGAAGAATCTCTTCTACCGATAAATATTCTGGAACTGAGAGCGATATTCAATGCTCTCAAGGCTTGGCCTCAGCTAGCGAGGGCCAAGTTCATACGGTTTCAATCAGACAACATGACAACTGTTGCGTACATCAACCATCAGGGGGGAACAAGGAGTTCCCTGGCGATGGAAGAAGTGACCAAAATCATTCTATGGGCGGAGTTTCACTCCTGCCACCTGTCTGCTATCCACATCCCAGGAGTGGAAAATTGGGAAGCGGATTTTCTGAGTCGTCAGACATTGCATCCGGGGGAGTGGGAACTCCATCCGGAAATCTTTGCCCAAGTCACTCAGCTGTGGGGCATTCCAGACATGGATCTGATGGCCTCTCGTCAGAACTTCAAAGTTCCTTGCTACGGGTCCAGATCCAGGGATCCCAAGGCGGCTCTAGTGGATGCACTAGTAGCACCTTGGACCTTCAAACTAGCTTATGTGTTCCCGCCGTTTCCTCTCATCCCCAGGCTGGTAGCCAGGATCAATCAGGAGAGGGCGTCGGTGATCTTGATAGCTCCTGCGTGGCCACGCAGGACTTGGTATGCAGATCTGGTGAATATGTCATCGGCTCCACCTTGGAAGCTACCTTTGAGACGAGACCTTCTTGTTCAGGGTCCGTTCGAACATCCGAATCTGGTTTCACTCCAGCTGACTGCTTGGAGATTGAACGCTTGATCTTATCGAAGCGAGGGTTCTCAGATCCTGTTATCGATACTCTTGTTCAGGCCAGAAAGCCTGTAACTAGAAAGATTTACCACAAAATTTGGAAAAAATATATCTGTTGGTGTGAATCTAAAGGATTCCCTTGGGACAAGGTTAAGATTCCTAGGATTCTATCCTTCCTTCAAGAAGGATTGGAAAAAGGTTTATCTGCAAGTTCCCTGAAGGGACAGATTTCTGCCTTGTCTGTGTTACTTCACAAAAAGCTGGCCGCTGTGCCAGATGTTCAAGCTTTTGTTCAGGCTCTGGTTAGAATTAAGCCTGTTTACAAACCTTTGACTCCTCCTTGGAGTCTCAATTTAGTTCTTTCAGTTCTTCAGGGGGTTCCGTTTGAACCCTTGCATTCCGTTGATATTAAGTTATTATCTTGGAAAGTTTTGTTTTTAGTTGCAATTTCTTCTGCTAGAAGAGTTTCAGAATTATCTGCTCTGCAGTGTTCTCCTCCTTATCTGGTGTTCCATGCAGATAAGGTGGTTTTACGTACTAAACCTGGTTTTCTTCCAAAAGTTGTTTCTAACAAAAACATTAACCAGGAGATTATCGTACCTTCTCTGTGTCCGAAACCAGTTTCGAAGAAGGAACGTTTGTTGCACAATTTGGATGTTGTTCGCGCTCTAAAATTCTATTTAGATGCTACAAAGGATTTTAGACAAACATCTTCCTTGTTTGTTGTTTATTCCGGTAAAAGGAGAGGTCAAAAAGCAACTTCTACCTCTCTCTCTTTTTGGATTAAAAGCATCATCAGATTGGCTTACGAGACTGCCGGACGGCAGCCTCCCGAAAGAATCACAGCTCATTCCACTAGGGCTGTGGCTTCCACATGGGCCTTCAAGAACGAGGCTTCTGTTGATCAGATATGTAGGGCAGCGACTTGGTCTTCACTGCACACTTTTACCAAATTTTACAAGTTTGATACTTTTGCTTCTTCTGAGGCTATTTTTGGGAGAAAGGTTTTGCAAGCCGTGGTGCCTTCCATTTAGGTGACCTGATTTGCTCCCTCCCTTCATCCGTGTCCTAAAGCTTTGGTATTGGTTCCCACAAGTAAGGATGACGCCGTGGACCGGACACACCTATGTTGGAGAAAACAGAATTTATGTTTACCTGATAAATTACTTTCTCCAACGGTGTGTCCGGTCCACGGCCCGCCCTGGTTTTTTTAATCAGGTCTGATAATTTATTTTCTTTAACTACAGTCACCACGGTACCATATGGTTTCTCCTATGCAAATATTCCTCCTTAACGTCGGTCGAATGACTGGGGTAGGCGGAGCCTAGGAGGGATCATGTGACCAGCTTTGCTGGGCTCTTTGCCATTTCCTGTTGGGGAAGAGAATATCCCACAAGTAAGGATGACGCCGTGGACCGGACACACCGTTGGAGAAAGTAATTTATCAGGTAAACATAAATTCTGTTTTTTTCTTTCATGATTCAGATAGAGCAAGACATTTTAAGCAACTTTCTAATTTACTCCTATTATCACATTTTCTTCATTCTTTCGGTATCTTTATTTGAAATGTAAGAATGTAAGTTTAGATGCCGGCTCATTTTTGGTGAACAACCTGGGTTGTTCTTGCTGATTGGTGGATAAATGCATCTTTGCTATTTCTGAACCAAAAAAAAAAGCTTAGATGCATTCTTTTTCAAATGAAGATAGCAAGAGAACGAAGAAAAATTGATAATAGGAGTAAATTAGAAAGTTGCTTAACTCTTTAATGACCACAGCACTTTTCCATTTTCTGTCCATTTGGGACCAAGGCTATTTTTACATTTTTGCGGTGTTTGTGTTTAGCTGTAATTTTCCTCTTACTCATTTACTGAACCCACACATATTATATACCGTTTTTCTCGCCATTAAATGGACTTTCTAAAGATACCATTATTTTCATCATATCTTATAATTTACTATAACATTTTTTTATAAAATATGAGGAAAAAATGGAAAAAAACACACTTTTTTTTAACTTTGACCCCCAAAATCTGTTACACATCTACAACCACCAAAACAAACCATGCTAAATAGTTTCTAAATGTTGTCCTGAGTTTAGAAATACCCAATGTTTACATGTTCTATGCTTTTTTTGCAAGTTATAGGGCCATAAATACAAGTAGTACTTTGCTATTTCCAAACCACTTTTTTTCAAAATTAGCGCTAGTTACATTGGAAAACTGATATCTTTCAGGAATCCCTGAATATCCATTGACATGTATATATTTTTTTTAGAAGACATCCCAAAGTATTGATCTAGGCCAATCTTGGTATATTTCATGCCACCATTTCACCGCCAAATGCGATCAAATACAAAAAAATCGTTCACTTTTTCACAAATTTTTTCACAAACTTTCGGTTTCTCACTGAAATTATTTACAAACAGCTATTGCAATTATGGCATAAATGGTTGTAAATTCTTCTCTGGGATCCCCTTTGTTCAGAAATAGCAGACATATATGGCTTTGGCGTTGCTTTTTGTTAATTAGAAGGTCGCTAAATGCCACTGTGCACCACACGTGTATTATGCCCAGCAGTGAAGGGGTTAATTAGGGAGCATGTAGGGAGCTTTTTGGAGTAATTTTATCTTTAGTGTAGGGTAGTAGACAACCCCAAGTATTGATCTAGGCCCATTTTGGTATATTTCATGCCACCATTTCACCGCCAAATGCGATCAAATTAAAAAAAATTTTACATTTGTCACAATTTTAGGTTTCTCACTGAAATTATTTACAAACAGCTTGTGCAATTATGGCACAAATGGTTGTAAATGCTTCTCTGGGATCCCCTTTGTTCAGAAATAGCAGACATATATGGCTTTCTGGTAATTAGAAGGCCGCGCATCACACGTGTATTATGGCTAGCATTGAAGGGGTTAATTAGGTAGTTTGTAGGGAGCTTGCAGGGTTAATTTTAGCTTTAGTGTAGAGATCAGCCTCCCACCTGACACATCAGACCCCTGATCCCTCCCAAACAGCTCCCTTCCCTCCCCCACCCCACAATTGTCCCCGCCATCTTAAGTACTGGCAGAAAGTCTGCCAGTACTAAAAGTTTTTTAAAAAATTTTTTTAATTTTCTTTTAGCATATTTACATATGCTGCAGTGTAGCATCCCCCCTTAGCCCCCAACCTCCCTGATCCCCCCAAAACAGCTCTCTAACCCTCCCCATCTGCTTTATTGGGGGCCATCTTGGGTACTGGCAGCTGTCTGCCAGTACCCAGTTTGACAAAAAAAAAGGGCTTTTTTTTTTTTCTGTAGTGTAGCTTCCCCCCACCCCACAGACAAACCCCCACCACCTCACTGATCGTTTTTTTTTTTTTTTTTTTTTTTTTTTACTTTTATTGCCTTTTTTAAACATTTTTTATAACAGCTTTTTCTGTAGTGTAGCAGTTCCCACCCGCTCCCTCCCTGTGCAAGCGCCCGTGCGCGCCCCCGGTCATCCCCGCCCACGATCCTGCCCCCCTCCACATGACCAGGGCCATCGATGGCCGCCACCCGCCTCCCAAGTCTGCTCCCACCCACCAACGACGAAAGCCACCGATCTCCAGTGCAGAGAGGGCCACAGAGTGGCTCTCTCTGCATTGGATGGCTACCAAAGGTTATTGCAGGATGCCTCCATATCGAGGCATCACTGCAATAACCGGAAAGCAGCTGGAAGCGAGCAGGATCGCTTCCAGCTGCTTTCCACACCGAGAACATGCAGGGTAAGCGTTAACTGCCTTTTTTTTGAGGACGTACCCTGCACGTCCTCGGTCGTTAAGGGGTTAAAATTGCATGCTCTATCTGAATCATGGAAGAAAACAATTGGGTTCAGTGTCCCTTTAATTAATAAATAAATAAAAAAAATACTATGAACTGTGTACTGGCAGACAGCTGCCAGTACCTAAGAAGTCTGCCACTAGTGGGAGGGAGGAAGGTTGAGGAGGGATACCTAACTGCAGAAAAAAATAAAATAATAATAACAAAAAATGTAAAAGAAAAAAAAAGTCCTAAAATGCATACTGGCAGACTGTCAGCCAGTACCTAAGATGGTGGTGAGGAGTGTGGGTGGGATTTAAGAGCTGTATGGGAGGGATCAGGGAGGTGGGAAGTGTCAGGTGGGATGGTAATCCTTAAATGACAGTACTATTAACCTTACCAGCTAACTAATGAACCCATTCACTGCCAGGAATTTCAGAAGTGTGGTGCGCAGCTGCAATTAGTGGCCTTCTAATTACTAAAAAGCAATGGCAAAGCCATGCATCTCTGCTATTTCTGAACAAAAAGGATCACAGAGAAGCTTTTACAACCATTTGTGTTATGACTGCATTAGTGGTATGTAAATAATTTCAGTGAGAAACCTGAAGCTTGTGAAAAAGCATGTGGCATGAAATGTACCAAAATGCACCTAGAGCAATACCTTGCGTTTTCTACATGAAGGGATAGGAAAATCTAAATTAAACTTGCATGATTCAGACAGAACATGTCATTTTCCAACACTTTTAATTCACTTGTATTTTCAAATGTGCTTTGTTCTCTTGGTATCCCTTGTTGAAAATGAATATGCACATATCATACACTAGTGACAGCTAGCTACTGATTGGTGCCTGCACACATTTGTCTCTTGTGATTGGCTAGCTGCCAGTAGTGCAATTATGTTCCTTCACCAAAGTATAAGAAGATAATGAAGCACATTTGATCATAGAAGTAAATTGGAAAGTTGTTTAAAATTGTATGTTCTATCCAAATCATGAAATAACATTTTGAAGTTTCATGTCCCTTTAAATAAATATATAGTTTTGATAGGTAAAAACAAGGCTCTATTTCTGTTTAAATAGAGTGATAGCAAAAATGCTAAAAATCTCTTTGGCAGGAATGAAGGCATGTCATTTTCCACTACAATGTGTGATAATAAAAATAGTAAGTATTTTGTATTGTTACTACTCCTTGCAGAGTATGATGAACACGAGGATATGTTTAGTGAAACCAGCCTCGTGGATGACTTGTCCTCTACATATAAAGCTTGGACACCCTTAACAACAAGTTCACCTCTAAAAAACAAGGGATGTTTGCAGAATGACTGGACTGTGGATTGGGAGAAATCAGAAGATGTAACTGTTCTCCAGCAGCACATTAAGGACCTCAAGGTGCAGCTGCAGAGATCACAAAAGGTTATCAAAAGCCTACAAAACAGAACACGTTCATTCTCTGCTTCCAGTGAGTGCACTTCTAGCCACCATCGCCTTAAGCACAGCGTCTCCTTCCATGGCTCTACATCACACAGCATCACCGATGAAGATGAAGGCTGGCAGTCAGACACCGTTGGGGCTCCCTCCACCAAAAGCTTAGAACAGCTTGTCCAAAGAGTGTCCATGCTGGAAGCTCAGCTCCACAAGTCCCGAAGGGATGGAGGAACTCAGGACCACATGAGATCCTCTACTTGGCCTGGGTAAGCATAGCACCAGATACAGCACTAAATCAAAGGACATGTTAATGATCTGCAATATGTCATATATGCGGTTATTCAACAAAATACTTGATATGTATAATTCCTTCTACTCTATTAAATATATTTTCTTCATTTTAACATTCTTTCCTAAATAAACTCTAGTGTCTTCACATTATTTTAAAGCTGTGCTAAACATATTTTAATTGAAAGGACAAACCAATCACACCTCAACTACTCAAGAATGTATCTTTGAACAATGTGTTGGACTCACAGCAATCAATTGTACTATAAAGAGAAGTTTAGCATATGAGATCTGTGATGTTAATTTAGAGTTGTTGATGTTTCTTTTGATGAAAAGGGCATAATCCTCTTTCTGAGAGAATTCCCATGCTTAGTCATCTCAGTGCAATACTGGGTACAGGTTTAAAATGGTTCTTAGTGTTTTCTACATATCCTGATATTCTGTTTGTTTGAAAGTACTGTGGAAGTTAAAATTAATCATTCATGATTCATATAGAGTGTACAATTATATGTATTCAACTACAACCCCAATTCCGAAAAAGTTGGGACAGTATGGAAAATGCAAAAAAACAAACAGAGTCATTTGAGAATTCAATTCACCTTGTACTACATTGAAAACAGTATTAACACATGATTTGATGTTTTACCTTGTGAATTTAATGTATTTGTAAAAATATACAATCATTTCAAAGCTGATGACTGCAACACGTTCCAAAAAAGTTGAAACAGGGGCAATTTAGGACTAATAGTGATGTGACAAGTTGAAATAAAAAGGTGATGTGAAACAGATGAGGCAATCATGTAATCATAGTATATAAGGAGCCTCCAAAAAAAGGCCTAGTCCTTCAAGAGCAAGGATGGGTCAAGGCTCACCAATCTGCCAAGAGATGCGCCAGTGAATAATCCAACACTTTGAGAACAACATTCCCCAAAGACAAACCAGTAGTATTTTGGGCATTTTACCTTTTACATGTTTTGTGGTGAGACTAGTCAACATTTCAAATAGTTTTTGGAATAAACAGCCATTGTGTTCTCCAGGCCAAAGAGGAAAAGGACCATCCAAGCTGTTATCAGCATCAGGTCCAAAAACCAACATCTGTCATGGTGTGGGGGGTGTCACTGTCCATGACATAGGTAACTTGGAGCAACATATGCTGCCACCCAGATGTTGTCTTCTCCAGGGACGTCCCTGCATTTTCCAGCAGGACAAACCACATTCTGCCCTGATTACAAGTGCATGGTTGCGTAAGCAGAGAGTGCGGGTGCTAGCATGGCCTGACTGCAGTCCTGACTTGTCTCAGAATGAGAATGTGTGGCGCATTATAAATGCAAAATAAGACAATGAATGCCTTGTACAGTTGCACATCTGAAAACATGCATAATGGATGAATACAGGGAAATTCCTCTGGCTAAACTTAACCAACTGGTGTCTTCAGTGCCCAAACGCTTAATAAGTGTTATTAAAAGAAAAGGTGATGTTACACAGTGGTAAACAGTAAACAGTGTAAAACTCTCCCAACTTTTTTGGAGTGTTTTACAGTCATCAGATTTGAAATGAGTGTATAATTTCAAAAACGCATTAAATTCACCAAGTAAAACATCAACTAATGTGTTTATAATGTGTTTTCAATATAGTGCAGGGTGAATTGAATATTCAAATGACTCTTTTCTTTTACAAGATATGATGAGTCCACGGATTTCATCCTTACTTAAGGGATATCGCCTCCTGGTCAACAGGAGGAGGCAAAGAGCACCACAGGAGAGCTGTATATATAGCTCCTCCCTTCCCTCCCACCCCAGTCATTCTCTTTGCCTGTGTTAGAAATAGGAAGAGGTAAAGTGAGGTGATAGTTTAGTTTCTTCAAACAAGAGTTTTTTATTTTTAAATGGTACCAGTGAGTACTATTTTATTTCAGGGTGTAGCCAAGACCTGGTCAGCCTCTTGTTAGCAGAGCTACAGGTGGCTTTAGAGCATTGGGAACTGGTGGGATTAATTTCTCACTGTGCCTCCCATACTGTATGCTGCCCTTCTTAATATGGTCTTAGCAATTCTAACTAAGGCCCTACATGTCTCCACAGAAAGATAAGGACAGAAGACTTCTTCATAGCTGTGGGACAATTCATGCTGTCGATCAGCACTCAGGTATGTGCAGCTCTTACTTCTGGGACAGCCTTAACTCAGGAACCGCTGCAGCCCTTACTTCTGTGACCCCTAACTTTTCCCCAAGGCCTCCCTTCAGGTGTTATGGTGGATGTGGGGGGAGGATATCAGGAACACTCAGTACACATTTAGGTGTTATGTGGGTGCGCTATGGACTTTGGGCTGACGCTGGGGTTAATAATGGAGGTCCCTAAAAATGGAGCAGGTCTCCGGTACTTATGGGGATCCGGTGTGAGTGTTTATTTTGCGTGCTTGGTGGAAACTAAAAAGCAGTTTTTATTTTTGCAAGAGAACTCACGGGAAGCGTGGGTGAGAGACCGCATGTAATTTATACAGCTGCGCTTGCAGCGACATTTGGCTCACGATGTTGAAGGAACTTTTTAGATGCTAGGAGATGCCCACGAAGGGCAGAGCTTCTCTCCCGCGCTCTAGATGCCGCGCAGCCATTCTCTGTCATACGCAGCGTGGGTGAGGTGATCGGAACCTTCACTGACTGCCGGGACCGCATGGTTTTAGATTATAAGAATAAGCGGTCGTAGGCAGAGTTTGCTGGGAGCGGAGTGAACATCGAGGGGGCAGGTAGGCGTCTCAGCAGAGCTGTTGAGGCGGCAGAGGCTAGTTTAACGATCCGGTATTTAAAAAAAAAAAAAAGTAATATTACTTGATCGTAATTTTTGTTTCCCTCTGATACCTTCAGTTTAATTTAAGGGCATCATCTGTCATTTTGATGATCATTTGTTAAGAGTACAGCTGCCAACTTTATTCAGAGCTGTTTATTATCACATTAATTGCAAGGCAAGACCAAGTCTGTTTGTTATTTATTCTAACATGGATATGAATGTTACATGTTCATTATGTTTGACTGCACATGTGGAACCTCCCGTTACCTTTTGTCCCTCGTGTACTGAGAGGGCGTTACAGTTCAGGGAGCAAATGTTTTTTGATGCAGATTTAAATAAGGCGGATGCTTCTCAAGGTTCTGACGATGAGAATCAGTGTATGCCACATCTTTCTCCCCAAGCGTCACAGTCCCTAACTCCTACCCAGGCACAGTCCAGTACCTCTGCAGTTTCACCTGCATTTACTCTAAAGGACATAGCAACTGTTATGTCCTCTACTCTTTCTGAAGCATTGTCTGCCTTTCCCGTCCTGCAAGGCAAACGCAGGAGGAAGGACGACCTCATGGCTAATACGACTTCAGATGCTTTAATTGTGAGGTCAGAAATGCCTTTACAGGGATCAGAATTGGAGCCCCTATCTGAAGGGGAGCTTTCTGAATCGGATAGCGCCCTGCTACCGACGGATTCAGAAGTAATGTCTTTCCGGTTTAAACTGGAACACCTCCGCCTGTTATTGAAGGAGGTTTTGGTGACTCTGGATGACTGCGATTCAATTGTGGTCCCTCCAGAAAAATTGAGTAAGCTGGACAGATATCTAGAAGTCCCTTCTTATTCAGATGTTTTTCCAGTTCCCAAGAGAACTTCGGAAATTATTGCTAAGGAACGGGAGAGACCAGGTATACCATTCTCTCCTTCTCCTGTTTTCAGGAAGATGTATCCCATAGCGGATTCTATCAGGACTTCTTGGCAGACGGTACCTAAGGTGGAAGGTGCTATTTCCACTTTGGCTAAACGAACTACTATCCCTATTGAGGATAGTTGTGCTTTTAAGGACCCTATGGATAAGAAATTATAGGGTCTTCTTAAGAAACTTTATGTTCATCAAGGGTTACTTTTACAAACGTCAGCCTGCATCGTCATGGTTACCACGGCGGCTGCTTATTGGTTTAATGCTCTGGAGGAGTCCCTTAAAACTGAGACTCCTTTGGAAGAGATACAGGACAGAATTAAAGCCCTTAAGCTGGCTAATTCTTTTGTGACAGACGCTTCGCTGCAAATTACTAAGTTGGCGGCTCAGGATTTTCCATCTTAGCACGTACGGCCTTATGGCTGAAGTCCTGGTCTGCGGATGTGTCATCCAAAACTAAGCTTTTGGCTATCCCTTACAAGGGTAAGACCTTGTTTGGTCCTGAGTTGAAAGAAATTATTTCTGACATCACGGGAGGTAAGGGTCACCTCCTCCCTCAGGATAAGAAATCCAAACTGAGGGGTCGACAGAGTAATTTTTGTTCCTTTCAAAATTTCAAGGGAACTCCCTCTCCCCCTTCCTCTAAGCAGGAGGGGGGCTATTCTCAACCCAAGTCCACGTGGCGGCCCTACCAGGCTTGGAACAAGGCCAAACAACCCAAAAAACCTGTTGCTGCCACTAAGTCAGCATGAAGGGGCGGCCCCCGATCCGGGACCGGATCTAGTGGGGGGCAGACTATCATTTTTCGTCCAGGCTTGGATGAGAGACGTCCAAGATCCTTGGGCAATAGATATAGTATCTCAGGGATACAAACTGGAATTCAAGAATTCTTCCCCCAGAGGAAGATTCCTTCTTTCTCGATTGTCTGTAGACCAGATAAAGGGAGAGGCGTTCTTACATTGTGTAAGAGACCTATCCTCCATGGGAGTAATTTGTCCCGTTCCAATCCAGGAACAGGGACAGGGGTTTTATTCAAATCTGTTTGTAGTTCCCAAAAAAGAGGGAACTTTCAGACCTATCTTAGATCTCAAGAGTCTAAACAAGTTTCTCAGAGTTCCATCTTTCAAGATGGAAACTATTCGTACCATTCTTCCATTGATCCAGGAGGGTCAATTTATGACTACCGTGGATCTAAAGGATGCATATCTTCATGTTCCTATCCACAGAGATCATCACGTTCCTGAGGTTTGCCTTTCTGGACAAACATTTTCAGTTCGTGGCTCTTCCTTTTGGACTGGCCACGGCACCCAGAATTTTCACAAAGGTTCTGGGGTCGCTGCTAGCGGTTCTGAGACCACGGAGCATTGCGTTGGCGCCTTATCTGGACGATATTCTGATCCAGGCGTCGTCTTATCAGCTAACAAAGTCTCATACCGACATTGTTCTGTCCTTCCTGAGGATACATGGGTGGAAGGTGAATCTGGAGTAGAGTTCTCTAGTTCCACAGACAAGGGTTCCTTTCCTGGGAACTCTAATCGACTCTCTATCCATGAAAATATTTTTCACGGAGGTCAGAAAATTGAAAATTCTGAACACATGCCGAGCCCTTCAGACCAATCCCCGGTCGTCAGTGGCTCAGTGCATGGAGGTAATTGGATTGATGGTAGCGGCAATGGACATCATTCCATTTGCTCGGTTTCATCTCAGGCCTCTGCAACTGAGCATGCTCAGACAGTGGAATGGAGATTATACAAATTTGTCTCCTCAAATACATGTGGATCAGGAGACAAGGGACTCTCTTCTATGGTGGTTGTCGCTGGATCATCTATCCCAGGGGACATGCTATCGCCAGCCAGTTAGGATGGGGAGCAGTCTGGAATTCCCTGAGAGCTCAGGGGGTCTGGACTCAGGCGGAGTCTCTCCTTCCCATCAATATACTAGAGTTGAGAGCAATATTCAATGCGCTTCAGGCTTGGCCTCAGTTGGCTTCGGCCCAATTCATCAGATTCCAGTCGGACAACATGACGACGGTGGCCTACATCAATCATCAGGGGGGAACAAGAAGTTCCTTAGCGATGACAGAGGTAGCCAGGATAATACAGTGGGCAGAGTCTCACTCTTGCCATCTGTCCGCGATTCACATCCCAGGGGTGGAAAACTGGGAAGCAGATTTTCTGAGCAGACAGACATTTCATCCGGGAGAGTGGGAACTCCATCCGGAGGTATTTGCCGACCTGATTCTCAGATGGGGCAGGCCAGAGTTGGATCTCATGGCATCTCGCCAGAATGCCAAGCTTCCGAGATACGGGTCCAGGTCCAGGGATCCCCAGGCCGAGCTAATAGATGCCTTGGCAGTGCCTTGGTCCTTCAGCCTAGCTTATGTGTTTCCTCCATTTGCTCTCCTTCCCCGGGTGATTGCTCGAGTCAAGCAGTAGAGGGCATCGGTGATCCTCATCGCGCCTGCGTGGCCTCGCATGACTTGGTATGCCGATCTGGTGGACATGTCATCCCAGCCTCCGTGGAAGCTTCCATTGAGGATCGACCTTCTCATTCAGGAGACCCTTCCATCATCCAAATCTAGTTTCTCTGCAGCTAACTGCTTGGAGATTGAATGCTTAATTTTATCTAAGCAAGGGTTTTCTGATTCGGTTATAGATACTTTGATTCAGGCACGTAAGCCTGTTACTAGTAAAATTTACCATAAGATATGGCGTAAATATCTTTATTGGTGCGAATCCAAGGGCTACTCATGGAGTAGGGTTAGGATTCCTAGGATTTTGTCTTTTCTCCAAGATGGATTGGAGAAATGGTTGTCAGCAAGTTCCTTAAAGGGACAGATTTCTGCTTTGTCTATTTTGTTGCACAAGCATCTGGCAGATGTTCCAGATGTTCAGTCTTTTTGTCAGGCTCTGACTAGAATCAGGCCTGTGTTTCGACCAATTGCTCCTCCTTGGAGTTTGAATTTAGTTCTTAAAATTCTTCAAGGGGTTCCGTTTGAACCTATGCATTCCATAGATATTAAGTTAGTATCTTGAAAAGTTTTGTTTTTGGTTGCTATTTCTTCTGCTCGCAGACTTTCTGAGCTTTCGGAATTACAATGTGATTCTCCTTATCATATTTTTCATTCGGATAAGGTAGTAAGGTAGTGTTACGTACCAAACCTGGTTTTCTTCCTAAGGTTGTTTCAAATAAAAGTATTAATCAGGAAATTGTTGTTCCTTCCTTGTATCCTAATCCTTCTTCTAAGAAAGAGCCACTGTTACATAATTTGGATGTGGTCCGTGCCTTGAAGTTTTACTTACAGGCAACTAAGGATTTTCGTCAATCTTCTTCCCTGTTTGTTGTGTTTTCTGGGAAGCGTAGGGGTCAGAAAGCTACGGCTACCTCTCTCTCTTTTTGGCTGAAGAGTATCATCCGTTTTGCATATGAGACTGCTGGACAGCAGCCTCCTGAATGAATTACTGCTCATTCCACTAGGGCTGTGGCTTCCTCATGGGCATTCAAAAATTATACACTCTGTTGAACAGATTTGCTAAGCTGCAACTTGGTCTTCTCTTCACAATTTTTCAAAATTTTCAAAATTTGATACTTTTGCCTCGTCTGAGGCTGTTTTTGGGAGGAAAGTTCTTCAAGCAGTGGTGCCTTCCGTTTAGGTTCCCTGTCTTGTCCCTCCCTTTCATCCGTTTCCTATAGCTTTGGTATTGTATCCCATAAGTAAGGATGAAATCCGTGGACTCATCGTATCTTGTAAAAGAAAAACGAAATTTATGCTTACCTGATAAATTTGTTTCTTTTACGATACGATGAGTCCACGACCCACCCTGTTTTTGTATGACAGGTTTTTTATTTTTGTTAAACTTCAGTCACCTCTGCACCTTGGCTTTTCCTTTCTCTTCCTAACTTCGGTCGAATGACTGGAGTGGGAGGGAAGGGAGGAGCTATATATACAGCTCTGCTGTGGTGCTCTTTGCCTCCTCCTGTTGACCAGGAGGCGATATCCCATAAGTAAGGATGAAATCCGTGGACTCATCGTATCGTAAAAGAAACAAATTTATCAGTTAACCATAAATTTCCTTTTTTGTTTGTTTTTTTTGCATTTTCCATACTGTCCCAACTTTTTTGGAATTGGGGTTGTATACGTATAACATTTCTACAAACATTGTTGCAAAAACTGCTGCTATATAATGATCAAGACACATGTATGCTCTTGAGTCTACCCCTAGGTCTGCTGTCATGGATCATAGCTAACAAACAATTCTAACAGAAAGCTGTACATTTTATATTAGAAGTAAATTTGATTATTTTTTTTATTAATGTGCTTTATCTGAATCATAAATTTTTAATTTTTACTTCCATGCCTCTTGGTATAGTATTTCACAGTGATAATTGATTAGGATCACATAATGTTGCACAGACATTTCTTCTCAGACTTTCCTTTTGTATCACTCACATTTCTTTTTTTATCCATTTCCAGCAAGTATGACTCTCTTATTCAAGCTCAAGCCCGGGAATTGTCCCTTTTGCGTCAGAAGTTGCGTGAAGGGCGCAGTGTGGGTCACATCCTTACACAACATCTGGGGGACACCATCAAATCTTTTGAAGAGCTTCTCCGTGCAAATGATATTGACTATTACATGGGGCAGGGCTTCCGGGAACAACTGTCTCAAGGAAGCCAAATGGCGGAAAGGCTGAATAGCAAACTGGACAGCAGTAAGTAGGAAATTGTTGGATTTACAAATTCACATCAAATTTAAAAATTTGTAAAATTGATTACGTAAACTATAGAAGCAACAAGAGTCTTCTCAATATGAGCTAAACCTCAACTGAACTGGAGAAATTGGACTGCAAAATATCCCTTGAAATATATACTATATATGAGTAGCATATTGTATGGTACAGCCAGTGTGGTCATTTTTTTAAGTTAGTCACAGATAGTCTTCCCTTGTCCATATCCCAATTTTTCCATCATCATACTTCTTCATGATATTTCACTACCTTTACTTTATCTACCTCCATTCTCCCCTGTTACTATTAAAGAGATATTAGTAATTCCTCTATATTGGTCAAGATTTATATTCAAGGCGAATGCCTCAAATTGGTTGTGGGCTGGCTCATTTGAGCCTGCAACTGATAATTATGAAGCAGCGGTTTCTCCGCCAAACTGGAGTTGGTGGATGAAAATCACCTCAGATTTATTCGACCGGGGTGATTGGCAAGCCCTACTCTCATGCAATTGGTTGAGGGAGGGTAGGGGGCGGCATTGCACGAGTGTTCCTGTCTGCAATGATAAATATGAGGAACATATCCGCCCCACAGTTTGTGATCAAATGCGGACAGGTTCACAACTTGTAAATCCACTCTCTCGCAAATTGATAAATCTTGACCATAGTATATTGGCAATTCAGCACAATATTGGCCAGTCAGGGGCCAGATATAAATGACGCTTCTGCACTGAACTAAGCAACCACTGTTATTGTGTTTTTCTTAAAAACAAACCCTTTTGGTAAAATGTACTTACATAACAAACTCTTGTCCTTTTTAGAGGAGCGTCTTGATGCGGATGATAAATCAAGACATGAAATACTGGCAATCAGGTAATTATTTGGGACACAGTAAAAGTATTTCCTAATACTTGTCTATTGTTTTTTAGATTCTTAAAGGGATACTACATTTTTTATTTCCTGATTCAGATAGAGCATGCAATTTTAAATAACTTTCTAATTTACTCCTATTATCAATGTTTCTTAGTTCTCTTGGTATCTTTATTTGAAAAAGCAGGAATGAAAGCTTAGGAGCTGGACCATTTTTGGTTCAGCCCCCTGGATAGAGTTTGCTGATTGGTGGCTACATTGATAATAACTAAATTGATAATAGAAGTAAATTAGAAAGTTGCTTAAAATTGCATGCTCTATCCGAATCATGAAATAAAAATGTTGGGTTTAGTTATCCTTTTAAAATCAGCTACTATAAGTGTAGCAGTATCATATCATGGTCTAAAAATGTTGTCTTTTAGGTTTGGTCATGCTTATGCAAGTAAACTAAATTCCAATTAAAGTGATGGTAAACTCTACTCTTAATAAAAACAGATCTGGAATGTTAGTGATATTTTAGATGGAGTTTAATTAATCAGTTGTAATGAAGTTGCGCTATAACTTACTTTTTAATATAGATATGAAATTTGAATTTCCTGTGCTCCGCCGCCCACATAAGATTTTCCTGTGAGCTAAAGGTTTGAATTGTTGTCCAATCAGTGCTCTAGCCAGAACAAAAGGCGCTTAAAGGGGAGAGCGCTGATTGGACAACAATTCAAACCTTGACTTTTGAAGTAAATGATAGCGCTTCATTGCAACTGATAAATTAAACTCCATCTAAAATTTCGCTAAAATATCATCACTTTAATTATTGTTTTGTATTTATATAAACAGAAACCTTAAATTGTTAAGATTTTTAGTTATAGGTGGACATTTCTTTGACTCTATTTTATTATTTTATTGTGTGAAAATTAATTATTTTCTCCTGTTCCTTGTAATTCAGCTAGGCAGAGCTTTCTGCTAGTTCAAACTCACCCAGCTCCGCCATCTGTATGGATTAGATATTTTGGCAAATTTAAGTTTATGCATTTATTTACAGAAATAATTAAGATTATGGGGCATATTTAACAATGTGCGAGCAGACATGATACGAAGTAGCGTATCATGTCCGCTGCCCATCGCTGCCCATCGATAAATGCAGACAGCGTAAGCTGTCGGCATTTATCATTGCACCAGCAGTTCTTGTGAACTGCTGGTGCAATGCCGCCCCCTGCAGATTCGCGCCAATCCGCCGCTAGCAGGGGGTGTCAATCAACCCGATCGAATTCGATCGTGTTGGTTTCTGTCCGCGGCCTCAGAGCAGGCGGACAAGTTATGGAGCAGCGTTCTTTAGACCGCTGTTTCATAACTTCATATGGAGCTTAATAAATATGCCCCTATGTTGTTACATAAGAAATTATACATTATTTTGTCTAGGTTATCTAGCTTCACATTTGTTTTGGTAATAAAAAAATCTAAATATATACAGTATTGTATTATGGATATAAACCAATGTCATTGCTTTCTGTAAATGCTATTTTACATCCACTGACTTGGTTGATTGACAAGGTGCATTGTTTAATGTAATTACCAGCATGATTAAGGGGGCCTGACTTTTAATGACCCTGAGAAAAATATGTGAATTAACAGATTATGCAGCTGGAAGATTTGTTATAATTGCAGGTGTATTGCAAGGACCAGCCATGCAAACAAGTTTCGTATCTGTATGTGTCAAAGTAGTAGATATGAAGGGCTAACTTTAAAATTTAGATCAAGTAGCAATATTGGGAGCTCTGCATATTATCATAAACAAATTACTAGATCAGTAATTAGCAGCAGTAAAGGTAAAATAAATGTATATGGGAATGTGTCCATAACATTTTGGGCCAGATTATGAGTGAAGCGATATTTAACACTCGTACTCGTTGAGTTGTGCTCGTATTATGAGTTGAAAATAAACTGTTTTCGCTTGCGTGCTAACCCGATGAGCGCAAAAAACGTAGTTAGGATATAACAAATATAAATAGGGTACAGCGCTAGACCAATCCTACTATGCCTAACTATGGTAATTGTCTCCTCCCTAGACAATTCAAGAGATATAAATTAGTAAAGCAATAGGTATAGAAGGCGCTAAAAAGCAGTAGGATTTATAGATATGTAGTATCACTTTGTATAGAATAGATTGATGTCACCTTATATAGATAAATAAGCCAATACTAGTATAAAATGAAATGCAATTTTAATCAATATAAAAATCCATCCGATTAAAGCTAAAACCCATCAATGGTTAAAATCCAAAATTCAGATAAAGATAAAAAAATCTCATAAACAGCTAAAACATATATATGTCATTAGAACATTCACACTGCTCATTCAACAAAACAATCTCTCAGAATCTTATGGCACACAACATACTATATAAATGCCAATATCACAAGTGTCCAGCTGATACTTTCTCTTATGGGGTCCCCAACTAAAATTCTTGGAAGTGAATATGGGCTAGATTATCTGCAGTTCTCCAACACAAGTTACTTGTATGTGTGCCCCCGGATGTCAGCGTCCTCGCTTTACCTTCAGTAGCTCCTTTTCAATATGGCTACAGATCAAAGTGTGTTATCTCATTCCCTTACCGCTGTATTAGTGATTGGAACAGTCAATGATACTGAATGGAGGCTCTCTTACCTCCTCTAAGTGTCTACTTGTCGGCCTCCTCACCTGACCCAACACTACGGCTTCTCCTTCTGTTCCTGGTGTTCAAGTTTCCGTGAGTGACGTCACCCAGTTCCCGGATCCTAGGTGACTACTTGCGCAAGTAATTTCCACGGATGTATCCAGACGATCCTCTGCACTTTAGTACACCAGGGTACGCAGAGTTCAGCTTAGCTGCAAATGTCAAACAGCCCACAGTAAATGGCAGGAAAGTCCTCTACGCGTTTCAACCCCTTTCAGGGTCTTTATCTTTATTTACTGTTGGCTGTTTGACATTTGCAGCTAAGCTGAACTCTGCGTACCCTGGTGTACTAAAGTGCAGAGGATCGTCTGGATACATCCGTGGAAATTACTTGCGCAAGTAGTCACCTAGGATCCGGGAACCGGGTGACGTCACTCACGGAAACTTGAACGCCAGGAACAGAAGGAGAAGCCGTAGTGTTGGGTCAGGTGAGGAGGCCGACAAGTAGACACTTAGAGGAGGTAAGAGAGCCTCCATTCAGTATCATTGACTGTTCCAATCACTAATACAGCGGTAAGGGAATGAGATAACACACTTTGATCTGTAGCCATATTGAAAAGGAGCTACTGAAGGTAAAGCGAGGACGCTGACATCCGGGGGCACACATACAAGTAACTTGTGTTGGAGAACTGCAGATAATCTAGCCCATATTCACTTCCAAGAATTTTAGTTGGGGATCCCCATAAGAGAAAGTATCAGCTGGACACTTGTGATATTGGCATTTATATAGTATGTTATGTGCCATAAGATTCTGAGAGATTGTTTTGTTGAATGAGCAGTGTGAATGTTCTAACGACATATATATGTTTTAGCTGTTTATGAGATTTTTTTATCTTTATCTGAATTTTGGATTTTAACCATTGATGGGTTTTAGCTTTAATGGGATGGATTTTTATATTCATTAAAATTGCATTTCATTTTATACTAGTATTGGCTTATTTATCTATATAAGGTGACATCGATCTATTCTATACAAAGTGATACTACATATCTATAAATCCTACTGCTTTTTAGCGCCTTCTATACCTATTGCTTTACTAAAAAACGTAGTTAGATAATTGTGTGGGTGTTCAAGTATTTCCCATATAAGTCAATGGTGGACAAACAAGCTAACAACATACTCACGTGCAAACCCGATCGCATATTCTCATGTGCGCGACCCGACATGAAAATATGAATGTTTCACATTCCAATGTTCTTCTCATAGAATAATATGTTCTATGTATTCATAAATACATTTTAGTACATATATCTGATGGCATTTTGGTACAATATATATCTATACATATATTTATATATATTTCCTTCCATAAGGCAGGGAGAGTCCACAACTTCATTCCTTACTGTTGGTAAATACAACACCTGGCCACCAGGAGGCGGCAAAGACACCTCAGCTAAAGGCTTAAATATCCCTCCCACTTCCCCTATCCCCCAGTCATTCTTTGCCTTTCGTCACTTTAGGAGGTGGCAGAGAAGTGTCAGAAGATTTGGATAGTCCTGTAATGGGTATGTTCCCTTCAAGAAAGGACTGGAGTTTGAAGTAATCATGTCAACCTCTCAGTGAGAGTATTGATGAAAGTTAGAGTCTGGAGATGCAGGGAAAGTTTTTCTGCGAACCCATCCAGACTGTCGCTAACAGCTCCTGAGCAATCAGTGTTGACGAGTTTCACTGCTTGCTGTTATACACTCAAGTCCATGTCAGAAGCGTCGCTGCTAGACTGTAACACTTGAGAGGCTGTGCCTGTTCCACAGCATGGATCCTGGAGGGTAAGACCGTTTTATATATACACTTTTGCTATAGAGGGTCACAGTGTGGCTCCTTTATGCCTCAATAGGATCAAGTGTTAATATCTCATTCAGGGAGATTATTTGAACAGCTAGGGGTTATTTATAACTGCTTTAATGTGTGAGTTTTTTGGGCTCATAGACTGTGTGCTTTTGACTTGGAACAAACAGGTTTCACTTTCGATTTTGAGTGTTTCGCAGCTCATAATAGCTTAGCGCCTTTTTCATACCAGGGGAAGTCCTGTCCTACGCACCAGGTGACTGGGTGCAGTCTTTTCAGTTTTCCTACGATCCTGCTGCAGACATCACTCCTAAGGAGATCGCTTTCACTCACCTAAATTACGAGTTTTGAGCACTATAGCGAAAGTAAAGAAAGCCACAAAAGTGGCGTTATTTAATTCCCTATAGCGCTACCATTACAAGTTTAAAAAAACACTGCTTGTGCGGGCGATATGGAGATTTTAAGCTCCATACTGCTCCCAAAACAAGCGCTGTGTTTGACGTGCTCATGCACACTTTCCCCATAGACATCAATGGGGAGAGCCAGCCAAAAAAAAGTCTAACACCTGCGATCGCTGAAACAAAAACTCCGTAACGCAGCCCCATTGATGTCTATGGGGAAAATAAAAGACTGTTTAAAACTCACACCCTAACATAAACTCTGAGTCTAAACACCACTAATCTGCTTCCCCCAACATCGCTGACACTTGCCAACAGTTATTAACACCTAATCTGTCGTTCCTGATATTGCCACCAGTTAAATAAAGCTATTAACCCCTAAACCGCCAGCCCCCCACATCACAACAACCTAAATTAAACTATTAAACCCTAACATAACCCTAGCCCTAACACCCCCTAATTTTAACATAATTAAAATAGATCTAAATGAAACTTAAAATTATTAACTAAATAATACTTATTAATCCCTAAACCGCCAGCCCCCCCACATCGCAACAACCTAAATGAAACTATATTAACCCCTAACCCCCTCTAACTTTAACATAATGAAATTAGAGCTAAATTAAAGTTACTATTATTAACTAAATAATACCTATTTAAAACTATACTTACTTACCTGTAAAATTAAACCTAAGATAGCTATAATATAACTAATAGTTATATTGTAGCTAGCTTAGGTTTTATTTTTATTTCACAGGTAAGTTTGTATTTATTTTAACTAGGTAGACTATTCGAATTAGCCAATAGAATGAGAGCTGCTTAAATCCTATTGGCTGATTTGAACAGCCAATAGGATTTTAGCAGCCCTAATTCCTATTGGCTGATTCAAATTTTTCAGCCAATAGGAATGCAAGGGACGCCATCTTGAATTGCATCCCTTGCATTGAAGATCCAGTGTACGGTGGCAACCGTATGAAGAGGATGCTCCGCGCCGGATGTCTTCAGGATGGACCTGCTCCGCGCCTCCGGGATCAAGATAGAAGATGCCGCCTGGATGAAGACTTCTCGCCGCTTGGATCAGGACGTCGCCGCCAGGATGAAGATTGAAGAGTCCACCTGGATGAAGACTTTGCCGGGATGAAGATCGTTCAAGCGGGACTTCAAAAACTGTAAGTGGATCGTCAGGGGGTTAGTGTTAGGCTTTTTTAAGGGTTTATTGGGTGGGTTTTATTTTTTAGTTTAGGGTCTGGGCAGTAAAAGAGCTAAATGCCATTTTAAGAGCAATGCCCATACAAATGCCCTTTTCAGGGCAATGGGTAGTTTAGGTTTTTTAGAATTAAGTTTTTTTATTTTGGGGGGTTGGTTGGGTGGTGGGTTTTACTGTTGGGGGGTCTTTGTGTTTTTTTTACAGGTAAAAGAGCTGATATCTTTGGGGCAATGCCCCACAAAAGGCCCTTTTAAGGGCCATTGGTAGTTTATTGTAGGCTAGGGTTTTTTTTTTATTTTGGGTGGGCTTTTTTATTTTGATAGGGCTATTAGATTAGGTGTAATTCTTTTTTATTTTTGATAATTTCGTTTTTTATTTTTTGTAACTTAGTATTTTTTATTTTTGTAATCAGATAGTTTGTCATTTGTAGAGTAGTGTTAGGATTTTTTTAATGTGTAGTTTAGTTTATTTAATTGGTAGTTAGTTTAATTTTAGTTTAATAGTTATATTAGTTTAATTGTTAGTTTAAACTTAGTTCTTTTAATTTGACAGGTAAGTTTTAATTTAATTTAAGATAGGGAAATTGTAATTTTTCTTCCTAATGGGAAAGACTCGACAGCCGCATTCATTACTTTTGGGAAATAAGAACCTGGCCACCAGGAGGAGGCAAAGTCACCCCAGCCAAAGGCTTCAATACTCCTCCCACTTCCCTCATCCCCCAGTCATTCTTTGCTTTTCGTCCCAGGAGGTTGGCAGAGAAGTGTCAGAATTTGTTTTGTCTCTTATGGAAGGTACTACTCTTCACAATGGGACAGGAGTTTTAAGTAGCTCTATAAGCTTCTCACTGAGGGCCTGGGTGAAAGATAGAGTCCGGAGATGCAGAGGTAGCTTCCCTTTGCAACACCATCCCGACTCATATTAGCAGCTCCTACAGCAATCAGCGTTGACGAGTTTTGCAGATTGCTTTCTTCTCTCAAGTCCATGTCAGGAGCGATGCTACAACCTGTCACACTTGAAGGGCCGTGTTCCTGTTCCACGGCGTAGATTTTGGTAAGATTGTTTCATTTTTTATTATATAATGTTAACACAGAAGACAGGGTCACAGTGTGGCGCCTTTTAATCTTTATAGAATCAAGGGTTAATATCTCCTTAGGGGGATTATTGAACAGGGGGGAATAATAATCTTATGTGTTTATTTGATTTTATGCTGCTTTATGTGTGAGATGTTATGGGCTCTTAGGCTGTTATGGAATATACAGGTTTCACTTTGAGAGCCATGCAGCTTACAAGCTTGGCGCGCTTTCTCTCATAGCAGGGACGGTCCCGCATTGTGCACTATGTGATTCATTCCCTCCTTTGTGACTATCAGAGAGGAGTCATACATCTCTGTACTGTCTGGGGCCCCAGCCATTGGGGTATAGAGGTGCCGTTATTTTATTTAAAAAAAAGAAAAGAAAAAAAAAGAGGATGATTTATCTTTCTAGTTTTCCGGTTATTGCACTAGTGATGGAGGGTTTGGTTTCTTTAGAGGGCACTCCCTCTATTCCTAAAGAGCAATTCCTGTTTATATGGGGAGGAGGCCCTAGTTCCCCCTCTCAATTATGTTCCATATGCCTTGATAAAGTGATAATATCAAACATGTTTGATATCACGGAGCCGTCCACCTCTGAGGAGTTGTCGTTCAGTGAGGTGCGTATCCTACATTGTTTACTCTATACACATGCAGTTTTCCTGTAGCATTGCTGATCCTCCATCTGGAGGGGGCCTTTTTTCTTCAGACGTTACTGCGCAGTTCAGACGGCGGTGTCTGCGGCTTTAATGCTTTACCTCGCAATATTAAGCGAAAGGTTACATATTGCACTCCTTCCCAGAGTACATCGAATAATTTTTTAGATTTAACTGATAGGGTTATGCGAGGATGAAGTTCTTTCTGAGACTATGAACTTTCTGGGTCAGAGTCTGCTGCCTCTCAACCTGCAGCTGCGGAGGAACCAGACTTTAGTTTTAGGAATTTGCACTTCTTCTAAAGGAAGTTTTTGGCAAGTTCAGGGGTTCTAGAGGTCATATTGCGTGATGAACCTTTATTTCCTAAATTGAATAGAGTTTGAGAACAGGGTGGTGCCTTCCCTTCCTTGCTCCTGTTGTCCTGGGTATTCCACCTTGGACTGTACAGTTCCCTGCAGATGCGACTGTCCCTGAGTGTTGTGCCTTGCGCCTTCACGGTCTGCTCTTTGAATGACGCACCTCATTAGACATGTGGGGATGATGTAATCTCCTGATTGTCCATGTATTGAGATCTTTTCCAGTTTTTTTGGAAGATCAGGGCTCCGTTTGGCTGGTCCTGTGGTTGGCCTGTTTCTATTTGGGTGTTAACCTAGGGGTTGCCTTGTTTTTTATTTTCATCAGATAGGATGTCCTGTCTGTTTTCTTTCTTCCCCTCTGAGGGAGGATTTATGCGGTTTGACGGTTAGGACCCGGATTGCAGGCTGGTCCTATTTGGGTTCAGTTCTGTCTGGTAGCTGTTCGGACACGTGGCGCCACTCTGCTTGGCTGGTCCGGTAGAGGTGCCGAGTGCTCATGTTATCCTCTGTGTTCAACTAAGCATTCTAGAGGACCGGTGGGTCTGTGAGGCAGGAAGGATTGTCTCAGTCCTTACAGCCTTCAATTTGGATGACTGGGTCAGTGAAGTTCCGCTGCATCTCTCTCTCTTGTGTCAGGGGTTGTCAGACCCTAGAGCTCCTCCCCATGTAGTGGAGGGTTGGGGGGCTTGTGCTGTCTTGCCGCCGAGTTGTTCGGTTTGGCGTTTTTTCTTTTGAGGCCATGGGAATGTCCTTCTGGACTTAGTTCTCAGCAGCTAGTAGTTTATTGGGTAGTTTAGCTGCCTTGCAGCGGATGGGTTGCAGAATGTGACCAGCTGCAGCTATTGCACATTGACTGTGTACTGGCTAGCTGTTTTTTATGAGAACTTTTGGTCTTCCTCTGTTGTCTCCATGTGAATTAGGTCTCCATTTAGGGACCTGGGTTCCCCTCCGGGATATGGTCGTTCCCTGTTAGGGGCACTGGGTGGTCTCCTTGGGCTCTGCTCAGAGCTGGGGATGCTGTGCGTCCTTTTATCTCTATGATCCTCTGATTGTATGGAGGTGATGCGGAGACCAGCCTTTGCTTAAGTGATTTTGGCCTCGTGGTATCCCCTTGCTTGTTGTCCTGCGGCTGTTTGAGAGTCTATGGGCTCTAGTGTCGTTGTACGACTTTTAATTCCTTAGCTCCTTTGGAAAATTGGGCTTTGGCAAGGGGTGGTCTCTTCC
Source organism: Bombina bombina (assembly GCF_027579735.1). Taxonomy (NCBI): domain Eukaryota; kingdom Metazoa; phylum Chordata; class Amphibia; order Anura; family Bombinatoridae; genus Bombina; species Bombina bombina. The sequence continues at coordinate 65,255,294 of NC_069508.1, forward strand.
TTGGGTCGAGGCTTGCGAGTTATCTCGTTATCTGGGTTGATCTGGATATTGTATTAATATTTCCATATGGTCTGGTCCATGTATTGAGATCTTTTCCAGTTTTTTTGGAAGATCAGGGCTCCGTTTGGCTGGTCCTGCTGTAGGCCTGTTTCTATTTGGGTGTTAACCTAGGGGTTGCCTTGTTTTTTATTTTCATCAGATAGGATGTCCTGTCTGTTTTCTTTCTTCCCCTCTGAGGGAGGATTTATGCGGTTTGACGGTTAGGACCCGGATTGCAGGCTGGTCCTGTTTGGGTTCAGTTCTGTCTGGTAGCTGTTCGGACACGTGGCGCCGCTCTGCTTAGCTGGTCCGGTAGAGGTGCCGAGTGCTCATGTTATCCTCTGTGTTCAACTAAGCATTCTAGAGGACCGGTGGGTCTGTGAGGCAGGAAGGATTGTCTCAGTCCTTACAGCCTTCAATTTGGATGACTGGGTCAGTGAAGTTCCGCTGCATCTCTCTCTCTTGTGTCTGGGGTTGTCAGACCCTAGAGCTCCTCCCCATGTAGTGGAGGGTTGGGGGGCTTGTGCTCTCTTGCCGCCGAGTTGTTTGGTTTGGTGTTTTTTCTTTTGAGGCCCTGGGAATGTCCTTCTGGACTTAGTTCTCAGCAGCTAGTAGTTTATTGGGTAGTTTAGCTGCCTTGCAGCGGATGGGCTGCAGAATGTGACCAGCTGCAGCTATTGCACATTGACTGTGTACTGGCTAGCTGTTTTTTATGAGAACTTTTGGTCTTCCTCTGTTGTCTCCATGTGAATTAGGTCTCCATTTAGGGACCTGGGTTCCCCTCCGGGATATGGTCGTTCCCTGTTAGGGGCACTGGGCGGTCTCCTTGGACTCTGCTCGGAGCTGGGGATGCTGTGCATCCTTTTATCTCTATGATCCTCTGATTGTATGGAGGTGAGGCGGAGACCAGCCTTTGCTCAAGTGATTTTGGCCTCGGGGTATCCCCTTGCTTGTTGTGCTGCGGCTGTTTGAGAGTCTATGGGCTCTAGTGTCGTTGTACGACTTTTAATTCCTTAGCTCCTTTGGAAAATTGGGCTTTGGCAAGGGGTGGTCTCTTCCTTGGGTCAAGGCTTGCGAGTTATCTCGTTATCTGGGTTGATCTGGATATTGTATTAATATCTCCATGTGGTCTGGTTTTTTATATCAGACGGGGTGTTAAAGTGAAGGTAAAGTTAGATTGTTCTGTAAGCACTATTCAATAATGCTGCTTATAACATACAGAGTCGCTAAGTTATTTTCTCTGAAACATTACTTATTTCGATAATATTGATATTTTATTTTTCCCTACCGTTCTATTTCAAACTCCTCCCATGAGCCATTTCCTGATTTTTCATTTTATGACGTATAGAGCGGTCTCAAGGCTCGTGCACGGCAACTAAATGAACTGCGCATGCGCATAAACTCGTCGCTGCGCATGCGGTAATCCCAGCCTGCAGTTTCTATAAATAAGACTGCTACGTAATCCACTTAAAAAAAAAACAACAATCACACAATCAGGGCACCAGCTCACCCCATCAGCATTCTTGGTCCCAGAGAAATAAACAAATACAGTTTTGCCCTTGTGTTTCTCCACCTCCTGACAGAACTGCTCATAGCCATGAACATTAAGCATGCGCGAAACGGGGCTGCGCTTGGCTTCCCAGTGACAGCAAACAAAGGTAACGCATGCGCATAGCATCCAAGAGAGGGATGACGTCAAATGACGGCCGCCTAACGGCCAGAAAATCAATTGGCTGGAGTAAAAACGTGACCAGCATGTTAAAAAAATAAAAAATAACGGGTTGAATTTGGATATAGCAAAATGTCAAATTAAAACGGCGAAAACACGGTAGAAAAGTACAATTAGAATTTTTCATGAATGAAAGTGCCATTCATTTGTGCTGCAATGTATAGTATTAGATTCTAATACAGCGAACTTTACCTTCACTTTAAGTTCTTGGATATTGTTTGTTTAAACAATTGGGGGCTTGGTTCTGTTTTCTCCCTGGTGTTTCCGGTTGCTGAGGCTTCGCTCAGTGTTTTCCTTTGTGGAGTTGTTGCTGGACTTTTTGGCTGTAAGGCTGGTTCGGGGTTCCCCAGTTCCTAGGAACTTGGGTTATGTCCTTTTACTTGGACTAGTTGACCTGGTTACGGTTGGCAAGGTTGTCTAAGTGCTGATGCTCATTGGGCTGGACTTACGCTTTTATGGTCGGTTTCCCTTGGTCAGCTTGCTGTGGTAACCTTATGGATTCACTGCTGTGCAGGCGAATGGGTTTGCAGTGTCTCTGCTGCAGCTATTGCACATTGGATGTGTGTTAGCAAGCTAATTCCTAGGGGGATTTCTTCCAGGTTCATCTGCGTTGGAGATTGATCTCTCCTTTAGCCTGTGGCTTTGTGTCTTGTGGGCAGGTGCTCTTCCTTTTTTGCCCCATCCCTTTTCTTAGAGTGAGGGGATTATTCTCCTTCTTATGGAGGTGTGGCCCTTTTTCTAGGGATTCTCTTGTATTCAGGAGGTTGGAACTGAGAGTTAAGCTTTCAGAGAGGGGTGTTTTTCTCTGGGTTGTTACGTTCCATCTGGAGTCTTGCTGGCTCCATGTCGAGACTATGGTGGGCCTTTTATTAGATTCCTTTGGGTCTACAGCCTTGTTGTCTGTTTCTAAGGAGTCAGGTTGGCACCCGTGCTCTGTTGGGATGGCTGTGGCCATTTTTCCGCTCGTTTTTGAGCTGGTGTTGGGGTTCTTCTGTTCTCCTGTTTCAGTGCTACCGATGCTTGGGCTGGCCCGGCTGGGAGTGGGTTCTGAGATGCGTTGTCATCTTCAGGATCTAGGTTGGCAGAGTAGCTAGCTCCCTGGGCTTGCAAGCAGAAGGTCCAGGGTTACCATACACCTTCGGGTTCTGAGTGTAACCTCTCTCTCTTGGGGGTGCAGTGGGCCTCGTTGAGCCCTGTGTGTAGGTCTGGCAGCTTCGATTGCCTAGAGTGTGCCCTCTGTCTGGGAGTTTTCTTTTGCAATCTGTTCTCTTGCTGGACGCTTTTTACTACTCAGCAAGTATTCTTCTGTGCCATCCTGATGATAGCTGCGTGTTCTTGACTCAGGGTTTTTCGTCCGGGTCTGTTACACGTTCTTTTTTGTCTGAATACTTTAGTATTCTTAGTTCTGATGATGTGAAGACTCAGTTTTCAGTTGTCTTTCGGTGCTTTGCACGATGTTGAGAGAATGAGAGAAGGATTTCTCTGTTTAGATGCCCGGTCCTAAACCTCTGGTTTCTGCTTGGTCTGGGCGTAGCCTCCCCTTGTCTGTCAGGATCCATTTGGATCTTTGTGAGCTGGGCTTGCTATTGGGGTTTTCCTTTTATGGATTTTGTGGTGACCTTTTGGTTTACCTTGGGTTCTTCCTTGCCCTATCCTTTGGGTTCTTCCTTGCCCTATCCCTTGGGGAATTTAGGCTGGTGTTCCCCTCTTTAGTGAGGGGTGAGCGGTGAGGGACCGACTGTTGGGCGACGGTGTCTCCTGGAGGACTGTTGGCTCAGTTGAGTCCGATTTTGCAGTCTCTAGCTAGGCTTCTGGACTATCTGCTGGTCAGTGTCCTTGGGGCCTTTCCTTTTTAAAGTTTTCTCGGCTTCGGACGAAGCTGGGTTTTTGTTGGGTAGTGGTTTCAGGCTTGGTGGTCTCAGAATGGGCCACCTATTGTACCCTCCCGTTTTGGCATTCAGTGTCCTCTTTAGCTTGGGTATGGTTTTCCCAAAAGTAATGAATGCGGCTGTGGACTCTTTCCCATTAGGAAGAAAAACATAAATTATTCTTCCGTGGAAATGAGTCCACAGCCCCCCGCCCGTTTTTTTATGTGGGGCGTCTTAGTTGTATTCTTCTGGCACCTTTTCACCCTGATATTCCTTCTACTGTTCCTTGTTCCTCTGCAGAATGACTGGGGGATGAGGGAAGTGGAAGGAGTATTTAAGCATTTGACTGGGGTGTTTTTGCCTCCTCCTGGTGGCCAGGTTCTTATTTCCCAAAAGTAATGAATGCGGCTGTGGACTCTTTCTTCCCACGGAGGAAAATGAAATTATCAGGTAAGCATAATTTATGTTTAAATATAAAGTTAGGGTGGTGTTAGGTTTAGGGGTTACTAGTTTAAATTAGTTTATTGCGATGTGGGGGGCCTTCGGTTTAGGGGTTAATAGTTTTATTTAGTATATTTTGTTGGGGGGCTTTCGGTTTAGGGGTTAATAGGTTTATTATAGTGGCTTGCAATTTAGTGCTTAATAGCTTTAGTATAGCTGGGCCAAGTGGGCGGACGGCAGATTAGGGGTTAATAATATTTAAATAGTGTTTGCGATGCGGTTTAGTGGTTAATATTTTAGTTTAGTGGTGACAATGTCAGGGAGTGGCGAAATAGGGGTTAATATTTTTTTTAGTTGTGGCGATGTCGGGAGCGGCAGATTAGGGGTTAATACATTTATTATAGTGTTTGTGATGCGGGAGGGCCTCGGTTTAGGGGTTAATAGGTAGTTTATGGGTGTTAGTGTACTTTGTAACACTTTAGTAATTTTATGTTACACCTTTGTAGTGTAAAACTCATAACTACTGACTTTAAATGGCGGTATGGATCTTGTCGTTTTAGGCTGTAATGCTCACTTTTTAGCCTCACCACAAAACTCACCGTAATACCGGCGCTATGGGAATCCCATGAAAAAACATTTTTACGAGTGCGGTACTGACGTTGCAGTACAGGCTAAAAGTTGTGTGGTACACCTATACCGACAAGACTTGTAATAGCTGCGGTGCTGTTTTAATGCTGAAAATTCCATATTTTCAGCGTTACGAGCCGCAACGCAAAACACGTAATCTAGGTGACTGTTAGCTGTCTGGGTCTAGGAGGTGGTGAGTGCCCCAGACATTGGGATTAAGCGTTCTTTTTTGTCTGTCCTTCCGTGGATATACCTTAGCTATGGAGGACTCCTTCTGTATTGATTAATAATTCCTGTTTATATTGTTAGGAGCCTGTGGTTTGCCCTCCTACTCAATTTTGTTCCATTTTCCTAAGCACTGTTCTTAAGTGTAAGAAGGGAGACGAGCCTGCTAATACTCATAGCGTTATTAGCCCCTCTCAGGATTGTGTGTGCCAAGCGATTACTACCCTTTCTACACTACCCGCTCCACATGCAGTTCCCCGCGGTTGGCTTTTTTCCTGCGGACTTTACCGCGCAGTAACAGTCGGCGGTGTCTTTGGCCCTGAGTGCCTTACCGCCCTCTAGCAAACATAAGAGAAAGGTATAAACATAGTTCTCCTGACCTAGAGTCATCTAAATATTTGTCGGATTTAGTTATGTCCCAGTTAACCTCTGTAGCTTCAGAGGGTGAACTTTCTGAGTCAGAAACTTCAGTTTCTAAACCTCCTTCAGCGGAGGAATCCTCCTTTAGATTTAAAATGGAGCATCTGCGTTTTTTATTAAAGGAGGTTCTGTCTACACTAGAGGTTCCAGAAGCTAAACTCCCTGAGGAACCTAAGATCCCTAAATTAGACAGGGTTTATAAAGACAGGAAGGTCCCTCTGACTTTTCCTGTACCAGTTAGAATGGCAAACATTATTAGTAACGAATGGGAAAAAATAGGAACTTCTTTTTCCCCCTTGTCTACTTTTAAAAAATGATTCCCGGTCCCTGAATCTCAATTAGGTTTTTGGGGCTCCATCCCTAAGGTGGATGGCGTTTTTTCTACGCTGGCTAAGCGTACTACTATCCCTCTGGAGGATAGCTCTTCTTTTAGAGAGCCTATGGATAAAAAAATGGAAACTTTTCTGAGGAAGATGTTTCAACATACAGTGTTTTTATTTCAACCGGCGGCAGCGGTAGCCACGGTTGCTGGAGCAGCTACCTACAAGTGCGACACTCTGTTGGAGCTCATTGAGGTGGAGACTCCTCTCGAGGATATTCAGGAAAGAATTAAAGCTCTGAGAATTGCTAACTCCTTCATCTGTGATGCGAATATGCAGATTATTAACATAAATGCAAAGGATTCTGGATTTGCGGTCCTAGCCTGCCGGGCTTTCTGGTTGAAGTCTTGGTCTGCGGATATAACTTCTAAATCCAGACTTCTTTCTCTTCCTTTCAAGGGGAAGATTGTATTCGGTCCAGGACTGGACTCCATTATTTCTATGGTTACCGGAGGGAAAGGTGCCTTCCTACCGCAGGATAGATAAGAATAGGCCTAAGGGGTGGCAATTGTCTAGTTTTCGTTCCTATTGTTCTGACAAATCACAACGACAGCAATCCTCATCAAAGTCCGAGCAGCCCAAAAGTACTTGGAAGCCGGTTCAGTCCTGGAATAAGTCCAAACAGACTAAGAAGCCCACCGAGAACAAATCGGCATGAAGGGGTAGCCCCCGATCCGGGATACGATCGAATAGCGGGCAGAATGTCTCGTTTTTCAGACTCTTGGTTCCAGGATGTACAGGATCCTTGGGTCCTGGAGGTTGTATCTCAGGGATACCGGATAGGGTCAGATTCCTACTCTCCAGACTGTCTACAAGAAAAAGAGGACTACCTACTTAGGTTGCGTACAGGATCTCTCCTCTCTAGGAGTAATTGTTCCGGTACCTACAGCAGAAAGAGGTTTGGAGTTTTAGTCAAACCTTTTTGAGGTTCCAAAAAAGGAGGGAACGTTTCATCAAATTCTGGACTTAAAGTGCCTAAACAAGTTTCTGAGTGTTCCCTCTTTCAAGATAGAGACAATACGGTCAATCCTTCCTCTGGTTCAGGAAGGACAGTTTATGACCACTATAGACCTGAAGGATGCATACCTTCATGTTCTGATACACAGGGAACATTTTCAGTACCTGAGGTTTGCCTTTCTGGACCAGCACTTTTAGTTCATAGTGCTTCTGTTTGGTCTAGCTACTGCTCCAAGGATATTTTCTAAAGTTCTGGGGGTATTCTAGCCTTTGCCAGACAACAAGGTATTGCAATAGCGCCTTACCTGGATGATATCTTGGTACAGGCACCATCTTTTCGTCTAGCGGAAGAACGCTCAGAGTCCCTTCTCAATCTTCTTCGATCACATGAATGGAAGATAAACTTGGAAAAGGGTTCTCTTACTCCAAGTACAAGGGTGAATTTCCTGGGGACAATAATAGACTCCATATCCATGAGAATATTTCTCACAGATCAGAGACGTTGCAAGCTAACTACTGCATGTCTTGCCCTCCAGGCCTCTTTGTGACCCTCAGTGGCCCAGTGTATGGAGGTGATCGGACTCATGGTGTCCTGTATGGACATCATTCCCTTTGCCAGATTCCATCTCAGACCCTTACAACTATGCATGCTGAGACAATGGAACGGCGACCATTCAGATCTGTCTCAACAGATTGTGCTGGACAACCTGTCAAGAGACTCACTCTCTTGGTGGCTCTGTCTAGATCATCTGTCCTAAGGCACGTGCTTCTTAAAACTGTCCTGGAAGATTGTGACCATGGACGCAAGCCTTTCCGGCTGGGGAGCAGTTTGGGGTGCCAAGAAGGCACAAGGGCTGTGGACTCAGGAGGAGTCCTCCCTTCCGATCAATATATTGGAACGCTGGGAAATCTTCAATTCCTTGAAGGCTTGGCTCCTTCTGGGTTCGTCCCAGTTTATCAGATTCCAATCAGACAATATAACCTTGGTTGCCTACATCAACCATCAGGGGGATACGAGAAGTCCCTTGGAGATGAGAGAAGTATCTCAGATACTAGAGTGGGTGGAGACTCACAGATGTTCGCTGTCAGCGATCCACATTCCGGTTGTGGACAACTGGGAAGCGGACTTCCTCAACAGGCAATCCTTTCACCCAGGGGAGTGGTCTCTCAACCCCAAGGTGTTTGCAGAGATATGCAGCGAGTGGGGGACGTCGGAGATAGATTTCATGGCATCCCGCCTCAATATCAAGCTACCCAGGTACGGATCGAGGTTGAGGGATCCTCAGGCGGAACTGATAGGTGCCCTATCAGTACCATGGAGGTTCAGACTCATATATATTTTTCCTCCATTACCGCTTCTCCCTCGTGTGGTGGCTCGCATCAAGCAGGAACGAGCATCAGTGATCCTGATTGCTCCATCGTGGCCGCGAAGGAGGTGGTTTGCAGATCTGGTAGTGATTACCTCATCTCCTCAGTGGAGGTTACCTTATCGCAGAGATCTGTTGATACAGGCTCCCTTCATTCATCAAAATCTAGATTCTCTGAGGCTGACTGCGTGGAGATTGAATGCTTAGTCTTAGCCAAGAGAGGGTTTTCTGAGAGTGTTATTGACACTCTGGTTCAAGCTTGTAAGCCAGTTACTCGTATCTACCATAAAGTGTGGAGGACTTACTTGTACTGGTGTGAAGAGCCAGGCTTTTCCTGGCATAAGGTTAAGGTTGCCAAAATGTTATCTTTTCTCGAGGATGGACTAGAGAAGGGTCTTTCTGCTAGTTCCCTGAAGGGACAGATATCGTCCCTGTCGGTGTTACTACACAAGAGATTAGCTGAGCTTCCGGATGTGCAGTCCTTTGTTAGGGCTCTGGCTAAGATCAGACCTGTGTTTAGATCTGGGGCTCCGCCTTGGAGCCTCAATCTTGTTCTTAGTGTTTTGCAGCAGGCTCCGTTTGAGCCTGTGCATACTGTTGACATTAAATTGTTATCTTGGAAGGTTCTTTTTGTGTTGGCTATTGCCTCTGCGCACAGTTTTCTGAGATTTCTGCTTTGCAATGTGACCCCCCTTATCTGGTTTTCCATGCTGATAAGGCAGTTTTACGTATTAAATTAGGGTTCCTCCCTAAGGTAGTGTCGGATCATAACATTAATCAAGAAATTGTTGTTCCTTCTTTGTGTCCTAATCCTTCTTCAGTGAAGGAACGCTTGCTTCACTATCTAGATGTGGTTCGTGCATTGAAGTTCTATCTTCAGGCTACTATGGAATTCAGACAACCTCCCTTTTTGTTTGTCATCTATACGGGGAAGCGTAAGGGACAGAAGGCTACTACGACTTCCCTATCTTTCTGGTTGAGGAATGTCATCCGCTTAGCTTATGTGACAGCAGGGCGACAGCCTCCTGAGAGGATAACGGCTTATTCCACTAGAGCAGTGGCTTCCTCCTGGGCTTTTAAGAACAAAGCCTCTATGGATCAGATTTGTAAGGCAACTACCTTGGCCTCCTTACAAACTTTTTCTAAATTTTACAACTTTGATGTGTTTGCTTCGGCTGAAGCAGCTTTCGGGAGAAGAGTTTTACAGGCTGTGGTGCCCTCAGAATAGGGTCCGCCTCTTTTTTGTTCCCTCCCGTTATTTCTTTAGTGTACTCTGGAACTTAGGTATAGTTTTCCCAACAGTAAGGAATGAAGTCGTGGACTCTCCCTGCCTTATGGAAGGAAAACATAATTTATGCTTACCAAATAAATTCCTTTCCTTCCTGGCAGCCCTGGACCCCCACCTGTAATTTATTTTTGTTGGGCGGCTCCTTTTTTTTATATTATTTCTTCTGGCACCTTTAAGGAATAAAGTCGTGGACTCTCCCTGCCAGGGAGGAAAGGAATTTATCTGTTAAGCATAAATTATGTTATATATACACATGATTATATATAGGTATAGATATATACAGATAAATATAGCAATATCTATTTAGAAATACACAGATCATATTCTGCTATGTGCAGAACATTGTGATATCAAATATTTACAGTAAATACATAGTTAAAACCTTTATTACAAATGAATATTCCACAAATATGCTTTTTTATGTTTTCATCTACTTAACTGCAAAGGGCTCCAATGCACATATATAATGTGTCTATTTGTGTGTACATATGTATTTATGAGTTTATATGTGTATATACTGAATGTCTGTAGTATGTATACATATATATATAGACATATACTGTATATACAGTATATATATATATATATATATATATATATATATATACACACAAATACATATACATATTTAGACATGTATGTCTATGTTAAAGCCCTTTGTCATTTGCCTGCCTATTTTTTTCACCTGAGACCTCATATCTTTGAGCTTTTATAACTTTTGTGTGCAATATTTTTTTTAATAATTTTTATTAGACAGTATTATTATGAGTGTAACTGTACGAGTGCAAACACCCGTGATAATCCTCTTATGGCTCAGGCGTAACTGTTCTAGCCCTTTACTGGGCACCTTTTGCTCTAATATTAGAATGTCCATTTAAGAAAGATTTCATATAATACCTATAAATATTATATAATTGTTTTTAATGTTTACTTGTATTAGCCTATACTATTGAAATATTGGAAACATGGGGGCCGATTTACCAAGTGTCTGTCCGATATGATCCGCTCAGCGGATCATGTCTGACAGACATCGCTGAATGCCGACAGCTGGTGAACTGCTTGTGCAATGCCGCCCCCTGCAGATTCTTGGCCAATCGGCCATTAGCAGGGGGTGTCAATCAACCCGATTGTATACGATCGGGTAGATTGATGTCCGCAGACTCAGAGGCAGCGGACGAGTTAAGGTGCAGCGGTCTTAAAACTGCTGCTTCTTAACTGCTTGCATGGAAACGGGACATCAATGGCCATTCGGCCCTTGATAAATCGGCCCATAGAATCAAACTTGGATGCCAAAATAGGTATTTTAGATTTTATTCAAGTATGTGATACATGTTCCTTTCTATTAAACCAGGGTGAAATAAGTCATTGTATACATACACCACCATTATACTCAAACATCCGTATTCTCAAGAGCCCTTGTATCTGTGTAACACATGTTGTGTTAAGAATTTACTGGGAAATGGCACATTTATGAAAAACCTTTCCATCCTAAGTATTTGACAAAAATAAGATATATCCTAATTAATGTGGCTTTAAATAGCTTTCTAAATATAAAGTACACAGGGGGAAGTATGTTGTATAAGGATATTTATACAAACTAATTTTAATTTAATATCAATATACTGTTAACAGATTAAGTAAAGAGCTGCAACAGAAAGACAAAATAATAGAGTCGCTACAGTCAAAGCTGGATGATCGATCTGTGACTCCAGCTAGCAGCCATGCCATCTCAGAGTCAGATCAGTCAGACAGGACGTCCTTTGTGTCAGATGACCAGCTTTCCACCAATGAGGATTTAGAAGGCTGTTCAGAGGTGGCCACAGCCAGTGATTATACACAGTATGATCAAAGAAGCATCCAAGACCCAGGTATTGCAAATCCTCTCTACTCTGAATAATAAAATATAGTGGCATTCATTAGAATATTCTGAAACAGACAATACTTTAATACTTTTCATGGTCTATTTCTCTGTAATATTTAGAAGTAAGAATAAATTGTGTGTCCTCTAATTAATTGACATTTAAAGTGAAGGTCAATTTTGATTAATTAGTGCCCGGTTTGTAATAAACCTATTAAAAACAAGGGCACTTTAATTCATCAAAATTGACATTTTACTCTTTGTCTTCAAAAACTTACCTTTTCAATCTGGCAGCCAATCCAACGATTCCCACGGCCGTCAGAAGCCTCTGCAGACGTCAGAAATTACAAATCTGGCTTCCTCCAATCACGGCTTCCCCCCCCCAGGGGAATCTTGTCCTGATGCAACGCCTTGTTTGGAGGAAGCCGGATTCGTCATTTTGGACCCGCAAAGATGGCTTGCAACGGGGCGGAGGAGCGCTGGAGCAGCTGCAAGGATTAAAAGGTAAGTTTTTGAAGAAAACGAGTGAAATGTCAATTTTGATGAATTAAAGTGCCCTTGTTTTTAATAGGATTATTAAAAACCGGGCACTAATTCATCCAAATTGACCTTCACTTTAAGAAGTTTACTGTTTTGTTTGAAGTAACAGTTGTTCAGTTTACAAGTTTGATTCACATGTTGATATATGTATCAGACTCGTATAATGTGGTCTATTGATGAAGTGCAGAGCTTTCAAACAACTAGATTTTTGTTCTTGATCATTTGTTCTTCTGTTTGTTAAGTTTTGTATTTCAGAATTTGATCTATTCTTCTTACCCCCTAGAAAGTACAATTTCATTATAATCAACATATCCATTAAATCATTTGCATTTTTCAATAATGATTACTTTTTGTAGATATTCATAACAATAAAGGTATTCCCCTCCCATCAAAACCATCGCTTACAACTTTTCATGAAGGTCAGCCACAGACCAAGCATCATATCAGCGCATCACAGGTTCATTCTGCGGACAATGTTCAGCCTGCACAAGGTATGGGCTGAATAATTAGCGTTGAAAACTCTACAGTTCAGAATGACCAAACTCTAGCAAACAAGATCTACTTATAATCCTATAATAAAAGTATACTTCAAATATAGAGATGTAGTGGTTGCATTTCTTCATAAAAAAGTACTTTTTCAGCATTTCATTTAAAATAGTTACTTTATATTAAACATATTAATATATTATTGACTTTTCTTCATGATACTGTCCTTTTATAGAAAATGTGTTAAAGGGATACTAAACCCAAATGTTTTCTTTCATGATTCAGATAGAGCACGCAATTTTAGGTAACTTTCTAATTTACTCCTTTTATCAATTTTTCTTTGTTCTCTTGGTATCTTTATTTGAAAAAGTAGGAATGAAAGCTTAGGAGACGGCCCATTTTTGGTCCAGTACCCTGGATAGCGCTTGCTGATTTGGTGGGAAAATGTAGCCTCCAATCAGCAAGCTGTACCCAGGTGCTGAACCTGAAATGGGCCGGCTGCTAAGTTTTTATTCCTGCTATTCAAATAAAGAGAACAAATAAAGATTGATAATAGGAGTAAATTAGAAAGTTGCTCTATCCGAATCATGCTAGAAAAAATATGGCTTTAGTATCCCTTTAAGTCTGAATAACTGAGTTGTAAACTAGCCACGCATATAACAAACAACTAGATCATATTCCATTTGTGAATGTAACAACTTATAGTAACAGCAAAAATCATTTTAAAGAACCGAAATTTCATATTATACTTGGGTTCTTTTGCCCCAGCATATTAAAGGTAACAGCTTAGCAATATAGATAATTTTGAAAAACAAAAAGAGCCCCCATTTTTGAGTTTCTTAACATTGATATTGGCTTTATTTCTGCATCCACAGAGCCAATTTTGGGGGATACAGACACATTTATTAGCTTTGTAAGTACTTTGCACCCCTTTACCTAAAAGTCAGGTACATGAACAGGGGGCATAAAAATTAGAGCCGGTCTTAGATTTAAATACTCATAGCCTCTTGCTTTTGTGTAAAAATTGTGCTTTGTTGCACATTTCCTAGGAAGGCTAAAAAGCAAATTTGATAACCTGCCAATCATATGGCTGCTTTAGACAATTTGCAGCATTTTGAAAACCTAGGTTACAGATTTTGCTTTTTGTCCGAGTTTAGGTTAAAGGAACATAAAACCCAATTGTTTTCTTTCATGATTCAGATAGAGAATACAATTTTGCTTCGTTCTCATGTTATTCTTTGTTGAAGAGATATCTAGATAGGTAGCGTGCACATCTGGAGGACTACATGACAAGAAATAGCAAGCACACTAGATGGCAGCACTAATATATAACACTGTTGCAAAACTGCTGCCGTATAGTGCTGCAGACACGTGCTGTTGAACTTCAACAAAGGATAGCAAGACAATGAAGAAAATTTAATAATAGAAGTAAATTGGAAAGTTGTTTAAAAATGTATCCTTTATCTGAATCATGACAGGAAAATGTGGGGTTTTATGTCTGATTAAAGGGTAGTTTTTACACATAAGCAAGAAGAGTTTAAATTAATTTTAAGCAGCTATAAGCTTTCATCTACCTTATGGTTACTCCAGTTTATAAGTTTACAGATTGAATATGATCTACCACAATATTTTTGTAGATCTTGGGAACTGGACTTGATCATCCTTTGTGCAAATTTTCTTCTCTCTGCATACTGTCTATTATTTATTAATCTTTTGTGTTTTATCCTTGCTTACCTTGTTTACCTTGTTTTCTCTACCCCACGCTCTCACTTCCTAGCAAAGTCCTAGCACCAGAATTGGCTCTAGAGTTGAGGAGTCTCTGGGCACAAATCACTCATTGTGGTCCATTCACAAATCTACTCTGCTAGATCACAATGCAAATAATCAACTCAAGTCAACATAGTTTTCACCATTTCATTGGTTTAAATTGCCTATGGTCATCTGATTGGTGGCAATCTCTAAAATATATTTAGCTATGCAATCTTGTATTTTTAGTCTTGGAAAGTCCCTAGGCAGATGCCTACTTGGCCTTACCATAGAGCTACCTCTGCGTGCTGGAACTTTGCCTTTATATGTACTGCCGCGTATTAAGCATTCTTTGTCCCCACTTTCTACTACCTCTCTACGCATTCTGTTTGCTTTCTTTTTCACCCTTCCTTCCATTGCAGTTCCCCCTCTGCTGTCATACTTGTTCTTCTTTTAATACTATCACAGTACAAGTCCGTGACAGCTTTTAGCATAGTATAATTATAAATAATTTATTTGAAATGACACATAAAGTGACCTTATTGGCTTGTATTTATAATATTCGGAGGAAACAACTAAATCCTCCAAATTCTCTATATAGTAACAAAAAATATTTTATATATATATATATTGCGCTATCTATAAATATATATCTGACTATCTATCTGTATGTCTGCCTTTCTATCTATCTATCTACATACAAACACATATATATATATATATATATATATATATATATATATATATATATATATATATAGAGAGAGAGAGAGAGAGAGAGAGAGAGAGAGAGATACACACAGTATATATATATATATATATACAGTGGATATAAAAAGTCTACACACCCCTGTTAAAATGTCAGGTTTCTGTGATGTAAAAAAATGAGACAAAGATAAATCATTTCAGAACTTTTTCCACCTTTAATGTGACCTATAAACTGTACAACTCAATTGAAAAACAAACTGAAATCTTTTATGTAAAGGGAAATAAAAATAAAAAACTAAAATAATATGGTTGCATAAGTGTGAACACCCTTAAACTAATACTTTATTGAAGCACTCAGTCTTTTTGGGTATAAGTTTTTCAGCATGGCACTTCTTGACTTGGCAAGATTTGCCCACTCTTCTTTGCAAAAACACTCTAAATCTGTCAGAATGCAAGGGCATCTCCTGTGCACAGCCCTCTTCAGATCACCCCACAGATTTTAAATCGGATTCAGGTCTGGGCTCTAGCTAGGCCATCCCAAAACTTTAATCTCCTTCTGGTGAAGCCATTCCTTTGTTGATTTGGATGTATGCTTTGGGTCGTTGTCATGCTAAAAGATGAAGTTCCTCTTCATGTTCAGCTTTCTAGCAGAAGCCTGAAGGTTTTGTGCCAATATTGTCTGGTATTTGGAACTGTTCATTATTCCCTCTACCTTGACTAAGGCCCCAGTTCCAGCTGAAGAAAAACAGCCCCAAAGCATGATGCTGACACCACCATGCTTCACTGTGGGTATGGTGTTTTTTTGGTGATATGCAGTGTTGTTTTTGCGCCAAACATATCTTTTGGAATTAAGGCCAAAACGTTCAACTTTGGTTTCATCAGACCAGAACACCTTTTGCAACATGCTTTTGGGAAACTTCAGATGTGTTTTTGCAAAATTTAGCCGGGCTTGGATGGTTTTTTTGTCAGAAAAGGCTTCTGTCTTGCCACTCTACCCCATAGCCCAGACATATGAAGAATACGGCCGATTGTTGTCACATGCACCACACAGCAAGTACTTGCCAGATATTCCTGCAGCTCCTTTAATGTTGCCTCTTGGCAGCCTCCCAGACCAGTTTTCTTCTCGTCTTTTCATCAATTTTGGAGGGACATCCAGTTCTTGGTAATGTCACTGTTGCACCATATTTTCTTCACTTGATGATGACTGTCTTCACTGGGTTTCATGGTATATCTAATGCCTTAGAAATTCTTTTGTTACCTTCTCCTGACTGATACCTTTTAACAATGAGATCTCTCTGATGCTTTAGAAGCTCTCTGCGGACCATAGCTTTTGCTGTAGAATGCGACTAACAAAATGTCAGGAAAGACCTACTAGAACAGCTGAACTTTATTTGGGGTTAATCAGAGACACTTTAAATGATGACAGGTGTGTACTGACTCCTATTTAACATGATTTTGAATGTGATTGCTTAATTCTGAACACATCTACATCCCCAGTTATAAAAGGGTGTTCACGCTTATGCAACCATATTATTTTTTTATTTTTTTTTTATTTCCCTTTACCTAAAAGATTTTAGTTTGTTTTTCAATTAAGTTGTACAGTTTATAGGTCACATTAAAGGTGGAAAAAGTTCTGAAATGATTTATCTTTGTCTCATTTTTTTACATCACAGAAATCTGACATTTTAACAGCGGTGTGTAGACTTTTTATATCCACTGTATATATAGACACATAACATAAATAATAAAAGCAACAATTGCAATTTCTTTATATGTTTAAAAGCATTTATTTTCTATCCCCTCTAGTTCTCCATAAATATCCATGCTTTGTATCTTCTGCTAGAGTTTTGTGCCCCTCGCTCACTGTGTTTTTCGTTGTCTTGTGTCTTTTTTTTGCTTGAGAGCTGATTATCTAACTATGCAGGCTTCTAGATATAAAGAAGAGACACCAACACTACAATAAAATGCCTAAAAAAAGCCTCCAAAGTTTTTGTGTGATTTCTCTCCATGCTGTTGAGGTTTTGATAATCAGGCCCACTGTGTCTCTCTTTTTCACTTCTCAATGTCATTTTCCTTTTCTGGGTTTCTTTCACATACATCTTCTATTTCACTATTTTTTTAATCTCCAGGTTTCAATTTTAACCACCCACCCAACTCAGCCAATGCTGTACCTGCTGCTGCCCTCCAAGTCAATCCACATTTTGTACCTTTTGGTACCCATCCTTCCATCCATGGTCCACCTGTATTTAATCTGGCTGAAGTCCACCAGGAGCTCCACATGTTGCAGAAGCAATTGGCAGAAAGTGAGAGTTGCTTCTTGCACTATGTCCATGTTGGTGCATGTGGCTTTTGCATGTCAGTGAATCCTATGCAGAACCATCTGTAAATTTCTAATCCTTTTAACCTACAATAACCTTAATTTTCTGTTTGTTATGACAGAATACAAAGCATAGAATAATTATTTGGGTAAATATAAAGCCACCTCTTTGTGAAAAGCAGAAACTTAAAAGAATTGAATGGGCTTCTCTCACCCACCTTCCTTCCTCCATGTTTTTTTAAAGTCTCTACTCTAGGAGCCTTCTCTGGGATCTGTGTTCCCCCATTATTCCTTTGACTGCTGGATAGATTCACCTTGCCTCTGATAAACACCTGTGACTCCTCTCTGTTCCATTCATATGCACTACAAGGGTACTACTGTGGGTCCTTATCTCAATCTTTCTTTGTCTTCTCTTTTTCCATTCAGATGGACTGCAAGTGTCATGCCAGGGATAGACATTTCTCATGTATCCTTCCCAAACATGTTGGGCTATGGGTTAAGGCTTGAATATTTATTAAACACTATGGGCTCGATTTATCAAGCCCCTACAGCTGCAAGTTCTCATAAGAACTTGCTCGCCGCGATTTATCAAGCAGCGGTCACCAGACCGCTGCTTCCCTAAGCTCTTCGCCACCTCTAAGGTGGCGAAATTCAATCTCCGCGGTCGAGTCCGACCGAGGAGATTGACAGCTCCTGCCTGCGAGTGATTGGCTGTGCGCGGGCAGGGGGCGGGATTGCACGCCAGCGCAAAATTGCGCTCGTGTGCAATGTTAATTACCTACGGGTAATTTCGCCCCGCCACAGGCGAGCTGAGGCGTACAGGGGCACGTATACGTGCCCCTGTACACCTCAGCTTTGATAAATCTAGCTATATATATATATATATATATATATATATATATATATATATATATATAAACTCCCCTTAGGTACAGGTTGTTTCTCACTTGTGGGTCACTATGCACAATTCTCCTATAAAGATCCTGATATGAAAATTATAATGGTGACATAAAACCCCATGTGTTATCTCCTTTTAACATGGCGTGTCTCCACTTTCTTTTACAGTAAATGCATACTTATTCCATTCTGTATGTTTTTGAACTAATTTAAAAAGGGATCAACTCTCTATTCTTTAATACCTCTCTTCTGGAACGCCTCTCTTCTAGGGCGTCATTCAGCAGTTCACATTCAAACTGTTACTGAGAAGTTACACTATAGGCCGCATTTCCATTTTTCACCCAGAAGACACCAATTTCTGTGATTTTTCTGCTGCTATAGAATTCTCCCTGCCTTGCATGTAATAGAGTTTACACTTATCATTTTTTCATCTGTGGCACCTTAAAGGAATAGTCTAATCAAAATTAAACTTTCATGATTCAGACAGAGCATGCAATTTTAAGCAACTTTCTAATTTACTCCTATTATCAATTTTTCTTCGTTCTCATGCTATCTTTATTTGAATGTAAGCTTAGAAATCTGCCTATTTTTGGTTCAGCACCTGGGTAGCGCTTGCTGATTGATGGCTAAATTTAGACACCAATCAGAAAGCTCTACCCAGGTGCTGAACCAAAAATAGGCCGGCTCCTATGCTTACATTCCTGATTTTACAAATAAAGATACCTAGAGAACGAAGAAAAATTGATAAGAGTAAATTAGAAAGTTGCTTAAAACTGCCTGTTCTACCTGAATCATGAAAGTTTAATTTTGACTAGACTATTACTTAAATTGATACATGTATTGGGGCCTATCAAGCAGTCAACTTTGTTGCATTCGATGGCACCAATACGCTCGCCTAACATCACGGCTGCAGACCTGAATACGCTCTCCATATTTATAAAAAAACCTGGCAAAAAGCCGCGCACCAAGTACGGGGCGATGAGCAGCGGACTGTTGTTAACTAACAGTCATCGATCTCGCTGCTATTCGGCTTTTTACCAACTTTATTTATACCCTGTCACTAAACGCCACCACTATACTAAAATGTTTAACCCCTAACCTGCCGCTCCCGGACCCCGCCGCAACTTTAATAAAGTTATTAACCCCTATCCCACCACTCCTGGACCCCACCGCAACTTAATAAATGTATTAACCCCTATCCCGCCGCTTCCGGACCCCGCCGCCTCTAAATAAATGTATTAACCCCTATCCCGCCGCTCCCAGACCCCACCGCAACTAAACTTAAAGTATTAACCCCTAAACCCCTGGCCGTCCACATCACTACCACTAACTAAACCTATTAACCTCTAAACCGCCAGCCCCCCACATCGCCATAAACTAAATTAAGCTATTAACCCCTAAACCTAACAACCCGCTAACTTTACATTAAAATTACAACATCCCTATCTTATAATAAATTAAAACTTACCTGTAGAATTAAATTAAACTATATTAAACTATTAATTAACCTACCCTGACTATTATACTACAATTACAATAAACTACCAATTAAATTAACTATATTACATATTAAAAAAAAACCTAACCCTACTCAAATTATTTAAATCTACAATAAAAAATTACTGTGACAAAAAAAAAACTAAGTTACAAAAACAAACAAACACTAAGTTACAAAAAACAACAACAACACAGTATCAAAAATAAAAACGAATTACACCTAATCTAATAGCCCTATCAAAATAAAAAAGCCCCCCCCAAAATAAAAAAAACCCTAACCTACAATAAACTACCAATGGCCCTTAAAAGGGCCTTTTTGCAGGGCATTGCCCCAAAGAAATCAGCTCTTTTACCTGTAAAGAAAAACACAAACACCCCCCAACAGTAAAACCCACCAAACACACAACCAACCCCCCCAAATAAAACCCCTATCTAAAAAACCTAAGCTCCCCATTGCCCTGAAAAGGGCATTTGTATGGGCATTGCCCTTAAAAGGGCATTTAGCTCTTTTACTGCCCAGATCCTACTCTAAAAATAAAACCCACCCAAAAAAACCCTTAAATAAACCTAACACTAACCCCCGACGATCCACTTACAGTTCTTGAATTCCGCTTAAAGGATCCATCCAGCCGGCAAGAAGTCTTCATCTAGACGGCCTCTTCCATCTTCATCCAGCCAGCGGAATCTTCATCCATGCGGCCTCTTCTATCTTCATCCATCCGGCGAGGGTCCATCCTGAAGACATCCGGCGCGGAGCAGGTCCATCCTGAAGACATCCGATGAGGAGCTCTTCAATACGGTCTCCGCCGTAAATTGGATCTTGAATGCAAGTGACGTCATCCAAGATGGCGTCCCTTGCATTCCTAGTGGCTGAAAGGTTCCAATCAGTCAATAGAATTAGAGCCGCTAAAATCCTATTGGCTGTTCCAATCAGCCAAAAGGATTTGATCAGCTCTCATCCTATTGGCTGATTGGAACAGCCAATAGGATTTTAGCGGCTCTAATCCTATTGGCTGATTGGAACCTTTCAGCCAATAGGAATGCAAGGAATGTATCTTGGATGGCGTCACTTGCATTCAAGATCCAGTTTACGGCGGAGACCGCATTGAAGAGGAGCTACTCGTCGGATGTCTTCAGGATGGACCCGCTCCACGCCGGATGTCTTCAGGATGGACCCGCTCCACGCCGTATGGATGAAGATAGAAGAGGCCGCATGAATGAAGACTTCGCCGGCTGGATGAAGATGGAAGAGGCCGCCCGGATGAAGACTACTTGCTGGCTGGATGGATCCTTCAAGCGGAACTTCAAGAACTGTAAGTGGATCGTCGGGGGTTAGTGCTAGGTTTATTTAAGTTTTTCTTGGGTGGGTTTTATTTTTAGAGTAGGGTCTGGGCAGTAAAAGAGCTAAATGCCCTTTTAAGGGCAATTCCCATACAAATGCTCTTTTCAGGACAATGTCGAGCTTAAGTTTTTTAGATAGGGTTTTTATTTGGGGGGGTTGGTTGTGTGGTGGTGGGTTTTACTGTTGGGGGTGTTTGTATTTTTCTTTACAGGTAAAAGAGCTGATTTCTTTGGGGCAATGCCCTGCAAAAGGCCCTTTTAAGGGCCATTGGTAGTTTATTGTAGGCTAGGGGTTTTTATATTTTTGGGGGGCTTTTTTATTTTGATAGGGCTATTAGATTAGGTGTTATTAATTTTTATTTTTGATACTGTGGTTTGTTTGTTTTTGTAACTTAGTGTTTGTTTTTTGTAACTTTATTTTTGTAACAGTAATATTTTATTGTAGATTTTATTTATTGTAGAGTACGGTTAGTTTTTTTTTAATATGTAATATAGTTAATTTAATTGGTAGTTTAATGTAATTGTAGTATAATAGTTAGGGTAGGTTAATTAATAGTTTAATATAGTTTAATTTAATTCTAAGGTAAGTTTTATTTTATTATAAGATAGGGATGTTGTAATTTTAGCGGGTAGTTAGGTTTAGGGGTTAATAGCTTAATTTAGTTTATGGCGATGTGGGGGGCTGGCAGTTTAGGGGTTAATAGGCTTAGTTTGTGGTAGTGATGTGGGAGGCTAGGGGTTTAGGGGTTAATACTTTTATTTAGTTGCGGTGGGGTCCTGGAACAGCGGGGTAGGGGTTAATAACATTATTTAGGTTGGGGCGGGGTCCGGGAGCGGCGGGATAGGGGTTAATAACATTATGTAGGTGGCGGCGGGGTCTGGGAGCAGCGGAATAGGGGTTAATACATTTATTTAGTTGTGGCTGGGTTGGGGCGGCAGATTAGGGTTTTTTACACTCGGGTTTATGTTAGGGTGTTAGGTGTAAACTTTACTGGTTTTCTACCTTAGAAATCAATGAGCTATCTGGCAGCATCGAACATAAACTTTCGCTGCTTTCAGACTCCCATTGATTCCTATGGCATCCGTGGCCTCCAGCGTGGCATATTGAAAACCAGGTACGCTGGACCAGAATAGCCACGAGCGTTCCTGTTAATTATTTGATAACTTTGAAAAAGTGTCAAATAGAGCCGAATGTGTATTCGGAACATCTGTAATTACGTAAGCATCGATCTGTGTCGGATTGAGACCGGCGGATTGTATAACTTTAGGCTTTGATAACTAGGTCAAATCAAGCTCGCCACAATTACGCTGTGGAATTCCAGTGTATTTGCGGTTGACGGCTTGATAAATAGGGGCCATAGGGGCCATTGAATGGGTCTTCAGCATTTGCAGTCCAAGCTCACCAAGTATGCTGGTTAAGAATTGTGCCATCATATTATGTTTAAAAACTCCACTCCTAATGGGTATACGTTTTGATGGCAAATGCTATTTTGATTCCAATTCACAACTTCAACATACATCAATCTATAGAGTAACATAGCTTCTTTTATCTCTTGGATGTTTGAAAACTACATAGCCAAGCACCATTATTTCATCTTCCTTCCTAGTGTTCTTCCCATCCTCCCCTCTCCTTACTGTCTTCCACAAATCTAGGCCTAGACCCTGTAGGGCTAAACTTAAGATTTATTAACACTGCTTTGGGCCTTCTAGTAGGGGCTTGTTTTTCCATGTTCAAATAGCATTGTTACCTTCTATTCCAGGTAGTGTTTTCAGTTTTATTTCTTCAAGGTACAAAATACATTTCATCCCGTCCTCTTCTGGGGTTCTTTTCTGTACAGATTCCTCAGACCCCATGCTTTATCACATCCTTGTAACCATGTGGAAGATCATCTACTTGTGGGATCTATTCAATATACCCCCGGTGCAGGAACAGGGCCATATTATCTGCTAAACTATCTTAGTGATCCCTAATAGTCAGGGCCTCTTTTGCCTAATGCTAAGTTTGAAGACCTCAATATATTTCTCAAATCTTAAAAATTTAGTATGGAGCCCATTAATTCTATGCTGTGGGATGTAGATCCAGTTCAATATATGTCTTAACATTGATGTTGCAAATGCCCACTTAATTTTTTTTCATTTTACCCCTTTCAAATTTCCCCATTTAGTGGCT
This sequence comes from Bombina bombina, assembly GCF_027579735.1. Taxonomy (NCBI): domain Eukaryota; kingdom Metazoa; phylum Chordata; class Amphibia; order Anura; family Bombinatoridae; genus Bombina; species Bombina bombina. Next base: position 65,278,195 of record NC_069508.1, read on the forward strand.
GCCCGCCATTTTTTTTGTTTAACGCTTTTTCCCTCAGTTTAATCTCCCCAGGGATTATCACCATAATTCATACCTGTCTTTTCACCACATTGTGGCTACCAGGGCTATCAGTCACCCCTATGTCAACATTCTAGTGCAGCATCGTCTTATGCGATGACCAGGGCCAATACAACAGCACTATTAAAGGGACATTATACACTAGATTTTTCTTTGCATAAATGTTTTGTAGATGATCCATTTATATAGCACACACAGGGTTTTTTTTTTTTAAAATGTATAGTTTTGCTTATTTTTAAATAACATTGTGCTGATTTTCAGACTCCTAACCAAGCCCCAAAGTTTTAGAAGTAGACTGTTGTCTACCTACTCCAGCTTGCTCCTGTTTGTGTAAAGGGTCAGAGGAAAGTGGAGTGTCTGCTCTTGTTGTTGTGCAGTCCCTTTTACTGTGTGTCCCAGCCTAACCTTTTAAACAGTGCTAAACTGGGAGCTTGAAAGTAAGTTTTTAAAAGGTTTTATATTGGAATTTTAGATCAGTATCTGCATATTATTCTAGTAGTGTCTATTACATGCAGTTATATGAAAATTGGTGTATACTGTCCCTTTAAGGTGTCTTCAATGACATGGGTGGATAATCACCCTCCTGAACAAGTCTTTTTCAGAGTACTTCACAATTATTCTCTAAGTGCAGTAAACTTTAATTATGCTCTCCATCAAGTCCTTCTGACTTTCATATGCTACCTTTGTAGTCAACAAGTGGCCCAAGCTCAGTTACATGAAAGACGTAAAGCTCAAAACCATTTCCTGCACAACTTTTACCTTCAGGAATTGGATCTCTTACAGATTCTACAACAAGTAATGCCCACTGTACACTGTAGTAGACTCCCTTGATTGGTAGTGTCTTGCAGCAGTCCTCCAACTGCAACACCACAACTGGGCTGTTCTCATCACAGTTACCAGGCTTCAAGTTTAGACTAAGGGGCATATTTATCAAGCCGAGTATGGAGCTTGAGGCCCCTTGTTTCCGGTGAACCTTCAGGCTCGCCGGAAACAGAAGTTATTCAAGAAGTTATGAAGCAGCGGCCTTAATATCGCTGCTCCATAACTTGTCCGCCTGCTCTGAGGCGGCAGACAGAAATCAACCTGATCGAATTCGATCTGGTTGATTGACACCCCTGCTAGCGGCCGATTGGCCGCGAATCTGCAGGGGGCGGCATTGCACTAGCAGTTTACAAGAACTGCTGGTGAAGTGATAAATGCCGACAGCGTATGCTGTCCGCATTTATCGATGGGCAGCGATGTGCAGCGGACATGATACGCTACTTCGTATCATGTCCGCTAGCACATTGTTAAATATGCCCCTAAGCGCATGTAAATATTTGTCCCTCCATTATTTATGGTTTTCTCTTTGGTCTTCCTGGCTCATTTCCTAGGAAGGATCTCTGGGTTCAGTGTGTTTAAACTTTCTGACTTAACTCAAGTGGTGGCTTGATATTAACCCAATGGTCACGAATTATCTCCTGCTTCAGTTGCTATCGCTCAGAACACGGAAAAAGGATTGAACTAAAAGTTTAAAAATCCTGTGTTTTCCCCAGATTTGATGCTTGTTTTAAGAACTGTTTTGTTTTCCTAACTGATTTCATGTTTCCGGAGTGCATTCTGTTTCCAAAGTGTGTTCATGATGTTTTCATGTCTTATCATAAGCTGACAAGATTTTTAAATATTTTGTGACACTTCATAAGAGTGCAGATCAAAACATATTAGTGAATATAATATCTTCAATGGCATAACACGTAGTGCCTAGTAGCTAATGCTTCTTTATTGCCAGCCCTTGTCATGTGCTTGTCACCTGCTAGCAAAATATATCATGAGATTCCTGGGAAAGATAGTGCTGCCTGTACTAGCCTCATATTACACAGTATATATTATTTGTTGTTCCTGTATGAGTTTTCATTTTGAGTGGAATCTACACTGCTATATGTTTTTCAGTTTGTTTTATTGTCATACAGCTAATGATTTTCTGGTTACATTCATTTGATGATTTTAAGTGTGGTACTCCTGTTCTACTGTCTGTGTTTTACTAACAAAAAGTTCAATCATAACTCTATTGTATATTAATCCCATTACTGCCAAAGTCACTAATTAATACGAAAACTTTCACCTAGTACACACACATCAGTTCATATGAGAACCAAATACCTGTGCATATTATTCATATAAAAAAGGTGCCAAAGCAGCGGAACACACACACACACACACATATATATATATATATCATTATACAACTCTGGTCGCATTTCAGAGTATACGTTGTTGTTTTTCCGTCCAGATTGAAATGCAACCTGGCAGTTGTCTTATGTTGAAGTGAGATAATAGAATTAGATATATGTACACACACACACACATATATATATTTATATTAACAAATGTTTGATCTTAATGACTAACCAGTCATTTAAAGGGACAGTAAACCTTAAAAATAATGTTATATAATTCTGCACATAGTGCAGAATTATATAACATTATTTAGGTGCTATAGCCATAAAAGCATTTTTTCCTTTTATATTTTGCTAAAATACGGCGCTTTTACAGACCCGCTCTCTGCTGAGCGGGTCTGTAATATTCAGTCAGCGCATCGGGCCAGCTGTATAGTCACAGCCTGGCCCGACCGCGCCATAAGACTAAGTGCAGCTTGCTCCTGTGACAGGAGCGAGCTGCACTTAGTCTTATGGCGCGGTCGGGCCAGGCTGTGACTATACAGCTGGCCCGATGCGCTGACTGAATATTACAGACCCGCTCAGCAGAGAGCAGAGAGCGGGTCTGTAAAAGCGCCGTATTTTAGCAAAATATAAAAGGAAAAAATGCTTTTATGGCTATAGCACCTAAATAATGTTATATAATTCTGCACTATGTGCAGAATTATATAACATTATTTTTAAGGTTTACTGTCCCTTTAATGCGATATATAGAATTCTTCACAGTCAGCATTGGTAGTTTTTCTACAAAATGGAAAATACATAAACAGTATTATAAAACAGATTAAAAATGTAAAATGTCACTGACATCAATATGTTGAGAGGCTAAACAAACACACAACACCAATTTACAGATTAACTTGTACACTGAAGACAAAACAACCATGAGACTACATCTAGAAATGTGCGATTCATTTCGGATCGATTCGGAAATTCGGCAGAATTCGTAAAATTCGGGATTCGGATGGATTGGAATTTCCGAATTAAAATAGTGCAGAATCTACCGAATAAATCCGAATTAGTTCAGATTTATTCGGTAGATTCGGATGGCCATGGATTACACTAGTATTGTACAGTATATTAGGTTATATCACTCTGCTATGGGTTACACCTAATATACAGTACATAATACTAGTCTAATACACAGCACATCCCACCTAACACTTACCGAAATTCCGAATTTCCGAAACCGAATCCAGCCGAATTTATTCTAATCAGAATGAATCCGAAACGAATCTGAACCGAATTGATTCAAATTTTTCCGAATTCAAATCGATCCGAACCGAAATTCGAAAAAATCTGAATCAATCTGAACCAAACCAAACCCTTCACCATGCACATGTCTAACTACATCTCTCTTACACAATCAAGTGAGGTTTAGTTAGATTAAAGAGCGTGAGCGTGCTGACTGTCTGATGCCCCTGTTCTTCAGTAGCTCTATTCCAGACTAATGATATCATTCTGCTATCAGGTATGCCTCTGACTACTCCTGCAGTAAAACCAGCACAAGCCTCCAGCACTTTCTTTGATACAACCAGCTCTTCTGTCTTCCCACCTTATTTTCCACACAACTTGCACAACTCTTCCAAGACGTCGGCTCAACAGAGCTGCGCCAACTTCAGGACAGCAGAGCCAGGCTTCTCTAGCAACAGTGCAACCTGGGATATGTCACATCTAGCGAGACCATCTAATGTCAATATTTACGGTGACACATCTTCGGGATCTTCAGGATATCAGTCTGGTAGTAAGCTCACAGGTATCTATATGTAGTATTGAAAGACAAGTGCAAAGCTTTTTTATCCTGCCAAACAGAACAACAACAATTATTGTATAAAGGTTCAAAACATAAGCTTTGCAATGTTTCAGGTAGGGATGGGCGAATGTGTTTATATCCGAATTTGAATGTTAGAACGAATGTTATTGTAGAAATTCGATTTACATAATAGAATGTTGATAAGAACGAATATTCTTAAAAATTTGATTTTCGAATGTTATTTACAGTTTTTGAATGTTACATTCGAATTCGAATGTTACATTCGAATATCACATTCAAATTCGAATATTACATTTATAAAACACAATTGTAGACTAGAAACACTATTTCGAATGTCACATTCGAATCGAATATCACATTCAAATCGAATAATCGAATGTCACATTTGAATTCGAATATTACATTTATAAAACACAGTATTAGACTAAAAATACTATTTCGAATTCGAATGTCACATTTAAAACACAGTATTAGACTAGAAATACTATTTAAAATTTGAATGTCACATTCGAATTCGAATGTCACATCGAATTTGAATATTACATTTCAAAATTGAATGAATACATAGCTAAACATTCTATTATTGGAACGAATATTTTCAAATTTTATTGAAAAATTCGAAAACGAAAATTCGAAAATAGAATGTTAGAATGTTATATAAAAATTCGTTTTAAATTTCGAATTTTTAGAAACATTTGTCCATCCCTAGTTTCAGGTCTGATGAAAGTTCTAGTTCAGACCTGTGATGTCACACAAATTCATATCAGTTTAAAGGGACAAGAAAACCACGTTTTTTCTTTCATGATTTCGTAAGAGCATGCAATTATAAACAACTTTCCAATGTACTTCTATTATCTCATTTGCGTCATTCTCTTTGTTGAAAATTATATCTAAATAGGCTAATTAGCTGCTGATTGGTGGTTGCATATCGGTGCCTTGTGTGATTGGCTCACTCATGTGCATTGATTTTCTTCAACAAAAGGATACCTAAAGAATGAAGCAAATGAGATAATAGAAGTAAATTGGAATGATGTTTAAAATGTATTCTCTATCTGAATCATGAAAGAAACATTTTGGGTTTCATGTCCCTTTAAAGGGAAAGTAAACTTTTTTAAATTTGTTACAAAAATAAATAAAAATATGTGCAGTAATAACAACAGTAGTGTACAAATTACTGCTGTGACTGCAATACACCCCCCTCCAAATATATCTTTTAAATTCCCACCTGTTTGCTCCATACTGCTGCCCCCCCCCCACATCATGATCAAAATTGCAGGTGATATGATCTGAAGGGATGAAATCACTGCTAGTGGGCAGTCTCGTAAAGAGGCTTTTAACATAAATCGCTGTGGTAGGCGACGGTTCGCTTACACCGGTGATATGTTAAAATCAGTACCGTCATCTGCAGCAAAGATGTAATATGAATGATCCCGTTAGACAGTATTGAATGGCAATACAATGTATATATGTCAACAGAAACCCAACTATTATACAGTAAAATGCTATATTATGGGCCACATTACAAGTGGTGTGCCATTGTTAGTGTGAGTCGTGATAAGCAATAGTGCAACCACTCTGACTTGTGCCCGTATTACAAGTTAAAAATAAATGCGTTCGTTCAAACTAAAACTAAATTTACATTTGTCAGGTTAGCGCAATTGAAGACCTTGCGTAAAGGCTTAGGGGCCTATCTATTAAGCTCCGAATATGAAGCAGCGGTCTAAAGAGCAGGCGGACAGGAATCGCCGGAATTCAACCCGATCGAGTACGATCGGGTTGATTGACACCCCCTGCTGGCGGCTGATTGATCGTGAGTCTGCAGGGGGCGGCATTGCACCAGCAGCTCACAAGCGCTGCTGGTTCAATGCTGAATAGGGAGAGCGTATTGCTCTCCGCATTCAGCGATGTCTGTCGGACCTGATCTGCACTGTCGGATCAGGTACGACAGACATTTCATAAATAGACCTCTTAGACTTAAAAAAAAATGTGCACCAAACATAACAAAAATATATTAAAATACAGTGTTACACTGATATATAGACTTTCTGATAATAATTTTACTTTGACAAAAGTAGATAGCAACATAAAGGTGGTTTTAAAATTGTATAGTAGTAATTACATTTACAGATGTGATCTCCAAAAATTGTCATTCTGTGTATAACAAAAGTGGTGTCTACACACATTTATTGATGTTATGAAAATAACAAGTCACAAATTGCATTGCATATATGGCTATGTCTTTTTGGGTAACACAATGTATGTATATTCATTTTATAGATATTAATGTCTTGAAAAAGGTTTATAGACACTGAATTTCAATTAGATGTGGTGTTGAGTTAGCGCTTGAGCGATATAATTTATAGGGTGTTTGGTTTTTTAAAGCATGCTCCATTGAAGTTAGTGCGCATCAGGTTTCGCTTGCGCGTAGTTTACTTTCAACTTGTATTATGAGCACTAACCCGTCTGAGTTAAAAACTTTTTTTAGGTGTGTTTGCTCGCAAGCAAAAAACAAAATTAGAGCACTTGTAATCTGACCCTATGTAAAGTAAATTTAGGCACTACAAATACCTGAAGTGCTTATAAATTTAAAAAATGTGATCCCATATACAACCTTATAAAGGAACAAGTAATAAAATAATAACAAAAAGTGTAAATGAACAATAAAAAAATCACTCCTTTTGTGGACAAAAAGGAATATATAAAAAGTCAATCGAACAAATTAAATAAATTTGTTATAAGCTTTTGGTATGTTCTTTTCTTTTTATGGAAGAAGATTTTTTTGTATTGGATATTAATATATACAGTAGCAATGGCTAGTTCTAATATCGTGACTGCACTGTACCAAAGTGTTATATATTAACGCGTTTATTACAGTATTAGAAAAAAAACGTTCAGTACTGTGCAAATTTACTTTGATATATTTACACAGAACCGAATAGATTTTCTGCAGCCGCACTGTAATAAACACATTAAAGTGAATGTAAACTCACGGTTACCACTCATCCTCATGTTGTTTATCTCCCAAAATAAAGGCTAGTTTAAGTCATCGTTTTTTTTATAATTGCAGCACAAATCCGAATACAAAGGTATTTAACGATATTTTTCTTACTTACTTCCTCCGCCCACCATCTTGTCCAGCATTTCTAAGGTGATTGACAGTTCCGTAAACGAATAATCTATTCCCCTGCGCATGTGTTTCCATTCTGAATCCGGATTGACAAGCAATGCACGTCCACGACTAGCGCATGCGCTAAGCATTTACTCATTAATTTGCATCAGCAAACAGATACACCGAAAACACGCAGGCGCAATGAAATTTTCTTTGCCGATAATAATTCCCAATGGATAAAGGAACGCATGCACATATTATCCATCGTTTTAAAGCGCATGCGCAAATAGAGTTCCAGTCGTGAACGCACTTCAGAAGTACGTAATAGAGCGGGCGGGACCGCTCTATATGCAATGCAGTCTGAATACAAGAAGTCCAGGATGGGAGGAGTTAAAGAGCAAAACAGAGCTAAGTTAGAATATAAATTAAAATATGAGACAAATAATTTATATTAAAAATCACATTGCGGTTTCAATGAATAGTTGATTGTGAATTGGTAGTGATGATTAAATAGCTTAAAATTTACATTCACTTTAATAATATATAACACATTTGGTACAGTGCAGTCACAATTTTAGAATTACACATGTAAAGTACTTGTAAACTTGTAGCGACTAAAAAAAATACAATATTGAAAAAGCAGTCTTATTTCTCTTGTAAGGTGTATCCAGTCCACGGATTCATCCATTACTTGTGGGATATTCTCCTTCCCAACAGGAAGCTGCAAGAGGATCACCCACAGCAGAGCTGTCTATATAGCTCCTCCCCTAACTGCCACCTCCCAGTCATTCTCTTGCAGCTCTCAAGGGAAGCAGCTAGAGAGATGTGATGCATTAATGTAGTTTATCTTCAATCAAAAGTTTGTTATTTTCAAATGGTACCGGAGTTGTACTATTTTAGCCTCAGGCAGAAAGTTGAAGAAGAGTCTGCCTGTGGTCTTTGATGATCTTAGCAGGTTGTAACTAAGATCCATTGCTGTTCTCACACATAACTGAAGAGATGGGTAACTTCAGCTGGGGGAATAGCGTGCAGGGTCTCCTGCTCTGAGGTATGTGCAGTTTTAAATTTTTCTAGAGAAATGATAAGCTAGAAAATGCTGACAATACCGGATTTATTTAAGGTAAGCCTGATTACAGTGATTTAATAACAACTGGTATCATGCTTGCTGTAAAGGGTAATATTTTTATTATTTACTCGCATTACTGAATAGATATAACGTTTGCTTGAGGTGTATAAACGTTTATTTCATATTGGTGATAAAACTTTATTCTGGGGCCCAGTTTTTCCACATGGCTGACTAGATTTTGCCTAGGGATAGTTTTTTAAGGCCCTCTCACTGTGAGTACAGGTTGGGAGGGGCCTATTTTCCATTAGTTTTTGCAGCTTGAGACATCCAGCTTCCCTGAAGGAGTCCCCTGAACATTTAGGACCTCTCTAAAGAGTTTTTGTGCCTTCCAAAGTCGTTGTATGGGCAGGTAGGGCCACAGTAGAGCTGTGGCAGTTTGTTGTGACTGTTTAAAAACGTTTATATCGTTTTTTTGATCCGGTTTTGAAACTAAGGGGTTAATCATCCATTTGCAAGTGGGTGCAATGCTCTTTCAGCCTATTATACACACTGTAAAAATTTCGTAAGATTTACTGCTTTTTTCACTGTTTTAGCAGTTTCTGTGATTGTTTTTTTCTCTTAAAGGCACAGTACCGTTTTTATTTTTTGCTTGTTCACAGTTATTAAAGTGTTTTCCAAGCTTGCTGGTCTCATTACTAGTCTGTTTAAACATGTCTGACATAGAGGAAACTCATTGTTCATTATGTTTAGAAGCCATTGTGGAACCCCCTCTTAGAATGTTTACCAAATGCACTGATTTTACTATAGATTACAAAGACCATATTCTGGCTTTAAAAAATGTATCACCAGAAGAAATTGACAAGGAGGAAGTTATGCCGTCTAACTCTCCCCACGTGTCAGATCCTATAAATCCCGCTCAGGGGACGCCAAGTACATCTAGCGCGCCCATTGCGTATACCTTGCAAGACATGGCGGCAGTTATGAATCATACCCTTACAGAGGTATTATCTAAACTGCCAGGATTGCAAGGAAAGCGAGACAGCTCTGGGACTAGAATAAATACAGAGCTCTCTGACGCTTTAGTAGCTATCTCTGATACACCCTCACAATATAATGAAGCTGAAGCAGGGGAGCTTCAATCTGTGGGTGATTTTTCTGATTCAGGGAAGATACTTCAATCTGATTCTGATATATCTACATTTAAATTTACGCTTGAACACCTCCGCGTATTGCTCAGGGAGGTTTTAACAACTCTGGACGACTGTGACACTATTGTAGTCCCAGAGAAATTATGTAGATTGGATAAATACTATGCAGTACCTACTTACACTGATGTTTTTCCAATCCCTAAAAGGTTTTCTGAAATTATTACTAAGGAATGGGATAGACCAGGTGTACCGTTCTCTCCCCCTCCTGTTTTTAAAAAGATGTTTGCTATAGACGCCGCTACACGGGACTTATGGCAGACGGTCCCTAAGGTGGAGGGAGCAGTTTCTACTCTAGCTAAGTGTACCACTATCCCTGTCGAGGACAGTTGTGCTTTTCTAGATCCAATGGATAAAAAATTAGAGGGTTACCTTAAGAAAATTTTTATTCAACAAGGTTTTATTCTCCAGCCTCTTGCATGCATTGCCCCAGTCACTGCTGCCGCGGCTTTCTGGTTTGAGTCCCTAGAGGAGGCTCTGCAGGTTGAAACCCCGTTGGAAGATATTATTGACAAGCTTAGGGCCCTTAAGCTAGCCAATTCATTTGTTTCTGATGCCGTTGTTCATTTAACCAAGCTAACGGCTAAAAATTCAGGTTTTGCTATTCAGGCGCGTAGGGCACTATGGCTTAAATCCTGGTCAGCTGACGTGACTTCAAAGTCTAAACTTCTCAACATTCCCTTCAAAGGACAGATCCTATTCGGGCCTGGACTGAAGGAGATCATTTCTGACATCACTGGAGGAAAAGGTCACGCCCTTCCTCAAGACAGGTCCAACAAATTAAGGACCAAACAGTCTAGTTTTCGGCCCTTTCGAAACTTCAAGAGTGGCGCAGCTTCAACTTCCTCTAACACAAAACAAGAGGGAATTTTTGCCCAGTCTAAGCCTGTCTGGAGACCTAACCAGGCTTGGAACAAGGGGAAACAGGCCAAGAAGCCTGCTGCTGCCTCTAAGACAGCATGAAGGAGCAGCCCCCGATCCGGAAACGGATCTAGTAGGGGGCAGACTCTCTCTCTTCGCCCAGGCTTGGGCAAGAGATGTCCAGGATCCCTGGGCATTGGAAATTGTGTCCAAGGGTTATCTTCTGGAATTCAAAACCTCTCCCCCAAAAGGGAGATTTCATCTCTCACTTTTATCTGCAAACCAGATAAAGAGAGAAGCATTCTTACATTGTGTTCAAGACCTCCTAGTTATGGGAGTGATCCACCCAGTTCCGCAGGAGGAACAGGGACAGGGCTTTTATTCAAATCTGTTTGTTGTTCCCAAGAAAGAGGGAACATTCAGACCAATCTTAGATCTCAAGATCTTAAACAAATTTCTCAGAGTCCCATCCTTCAAGATGGAGACTATTCGAACCATCCTTCCTAAGATCCAGGAGGGTCAATACAGGCACTACCAGTTTGTGGCTCTTCCCTTCGGGTTGGCCACGGCACCAAGAATCTTTACAAAGGTTCTAGGGTCCCTTCTAGCAGTCCTAAGGCCGCGGGCTATAGCAGTAGCCCCTTACTCAGACGACATTCTGATACAGGCGTCGACTTTTCAAGTTGCCAGGTCTCACACGGACATTGTTCTGGCATTTCTGAGGTCGCATGGGTGGAAAGTGAATGAAGAAAAAAGTTCTCTATCCCCTCTCACAAGAGTTTCCTTCCTAGGAACTCTGATAGATTCAGATTTACCTGACAGAGGCCAGGTTGTCAAAACTTCTAAATTCCTACCGTGTTCTTTATTCTACTTCTCGCCCTTCAGTGGCTCAGTGTATGGAAGTAATCGGCTTAATGGTAGCGGCAATGGACATAGTGCCGTTTGCCCGCCTACATCTCAGACCGCTGCAACTCTGCATGCTCAGTCAGTGGAATGGGGATTACACAGATTTGTCCCCTCTACTAAATCTGGATCAAGAGACCAGGGATTCTCTTCTCTGGGGGTTATCTCAGGTCCATCTGTCCAAGGGTATGACCTTCCGCAGGCCAGATTGGACAATAGTAACGACAGATGCCAGCCTTCTGGGCTGGGGTGCAGTCTGGAACTCCCTGAAGGCTCAGGGCTTGTGGACTCAGGAGGAGACACTCCTTCCGATAAACATTCTGGAACTAAGAGCGATATTCAATGCTCTTCAGGCTTGGCCTCAGCTAGCTGCGGTCAGGTTCATCAGATTTCAGTCGGACAACCTCACGACTGTAGCTTACATCAACCATCAAGGGGGAACAAGGAGTTCCCTAGCAATGTTGGAGGTTTCAAAAATAATTCTATGGGCAGAGGTTCACTCTTGCCATCTATCAGCTATCCCTATCCTAGGAGTAGAGAACTGGGAGGCGGATTTTCTAAGTCGGCAGACTTTTCATCCGGGGGAGTGGGAACTCCATCCGGAGGTGTTTGCACAGTTGATTCAACTTTGGGGCAAACCAGAACTGGATCTCATGGCGTCTCGTCAGAACGCCAAGCTTCCTTGTTACGGGTTCAGGTCCAGGGATCCCAAGGCAGCGCTGATAGATGCTCTAGCAGCGCCTTGGTCTTTCAACCTGGCTTATGTGTTTCCACCATTTACTCTGCTCCCTTGTCTGATTGCCAAGATCAAGCAGGAGAGAGCTTCAGTGATTTTGATAGCTCCTGCGTGGCCACGCAGGACTTGGTACGCAGATCTGGTGGACATGTCATCCTTTCCACCTTGGACTCTGCCGCTGAGGCAGGACCTTCTACTTCAAGGTCCCTTCAAACATCCAAATCTAATTTCTCTGCGTCTGACTGCTTGGAGATTGAACGCTTGATTTTGTCAAAACGTGGTTTTTCCGAGTCGGTCATTGATACCTTAATTCAGGCTCGAAAGCCTGTCACCAGGAAAATCTATCATAAGATATGGTGTAAATATCTTCATTGGTGTGAATCCAAGGGTTACTCATGGAGTAAAGTCAGGATTCCCAGGATATTGTCTTTTCTCCAAGAAGGATTGGAGAAGGGATTGTCAGCTAGTTCCTTAAAGGGACAGATCTCTGCTCTGTCTATTCTTTTGCACAAGCATCTGGCGGATGTTCCAGACGTTCAGGCGTTTTGTCAGGCTTTAGTTAGAATCATGCCTGTGTTTAAACCTGTTGCTCCGCCATGGAGTTTAAATTTAGTTCTTAAAGTTCTTCAAGGGGTTCCGTTTGAACCTCTGCATTCCATAGATATCAAGCTTTTATCTTGGAAAGTTCTGTTCTTGGTAGCTATCTCTTCGGCTCGAAGAGTTTCAGAGTTATTTGCCTTGCAGTGTGATTCCCCTTATCTGATCTTCCATGCAGATAAGGTAGTTTTGCGTACCAAACTTGGGTTTCTTCCTAAGGTGGTATCCAATAAGAATATCAATCAAGAGATTGTTGTTCCGTCACTGTGTCCTAATCCTTCTTCAAAGAAGGAACGTCTATTACACAATCTTGACGTGGTTCGTGCTTTAAAGTTTTATTTACAAGCTACTAAAGATTTTCATCAAACATCTGCATTGTTTGTTGTCTACTCTGGACAGAGGAAAGGCCAAAAGGCTTCAGCAACTTCTCTTTCTTTTTGGTTAAGAAGTATAATCCGCTTAGCTTATGCTGGCCAGCAGCCTCCTGTAAGAATTACAGCTCATTCCACTAGAGCAGTGGCTTCCACATGGGCCTTTAAAAATGAGGCTTCTGTTGAACAGATTTGTAAGGCGGCGACTTGGTCTTTGCTTCATACTTTTTCTAAATTCTACAAATTTGATACTTTTGCTTCTTCGGAGGCTATTTTTGGGAAAAAGGTCTTACAGGCAGTGGTGCCTTCCGTTTAAGCGCCTGCCTTGTCCCTCCCTTCATCCGTGTCCTATAGCTTTGGTATTGGTATCCCACAAGTAATGGATGAATCCGTGGACTGGATACACCTTACAAGAGAAAACAAAATTTATGCTTACCTGATAAATTTATTTCTCTTGTGGTGTATCCAGTCCACAGCCCGCCCTGTCATTTTAAGGCAGGTGTTTTTTAATTTTTAAACTACAGTCACCACTGCACCCTATAGTTTCTCCTTTCTCTTGCTTGTCTTCGGTCGAATGACTGGGAGGTGGCAGTTAGGGGAGGAGCTATATAGACAGCTCTGCTGTGGGTGATCCTCTTGCAGCTTCCTGTTGGGAAGGAGAATATCCCACAAGTAATGGATGAATCCGTGGACTGGATACACCACAAGAGAAATAAATTTATCAGGTAAGCATAAATTTTGTTTTTTAAAAATGTGTTTTACATAGTGCATAGTAACAAACTTACACAGTACACAGTATAGTATTTTATAGTATAATATATACACTTAACACACTATACCCACATTTCTCCAGCTAATATAGGTTTAATATTAAAGGGACATGACACCCAAAATGTTTCTTTCATGATTCAGATAGCGAATACAATTTTAAAAAATTTGTTTCGTTCTCGTTATTCTTTGTTGAAAAGATATCTAGATAGATAGGGACGATTTATCAAATGTCTGGCGGACATCACTAAATACGCTGTCGGCATTTTGCATTGCACAAGCATTTCACAAGAAATGCTTGTGCAATGCCGCCCCCTGAACATTTGCAGCCAATCGGCCGCTAGCAGGGGGTGTCAATCACCCCGATCTTATCTAATCGCCGTTCACCACCTAAAAGGTGGCCGACGAGTTAAAGGGCCATAATACCCAAATGTTTAAACACTTGAAAGTGATGCAGTATAGCTGTAAAAAGCTGACTAGAAAATATCACCTGAACATCTCTATGTAAAAAAGAAAGATATCTTACCTCAAAAGTTTCTCAGTAGCCACATCCCATTGCAACAAATCTGTATGTCTGTCCCGGGACAGCGGAAGGAGCGAGCTTTTGTGCACACTCATCTTGTTTCCCTATTCAGTGTAAGGAAGTTTACAATGAAATCTCATGAGAGTTAAGTGAAATCTCATAAGATCACAGTAAAAGAGTTCATGACCTCAGCACTGCTAATGCTGATTGGCTGCTGTTCATTTCTTCATATTTTTTTTTTTTTTACCTGCAGCTGGGCAGCAGCTGAATTATAACTTTTTACACAGAACTTACTCTGCTGAGCTGAGGAGATTGTGAGGTAAAATATCTTCCTTTTTTACATAGAGATGCTCAGGTGATATTTTCCTGTTAGCTTTTTACAGTTATACTGCATCAGTTTCAAGTGATTTAGCATATGAGTATTATGTCCCTTTAAAGGAGCAGCTGTCTTGCGACCATTTTAATAAAAATTAGTACACATAAACATGATGTGCTAACAAAGTAAGATCTGCATACTTTTTTTTATTTGTCAAGTTTACTGCCACTTTAAATAATACACTTATTTATAAATCTGATAAACCCTTTATTAAATTACTTGAAAATAAATTAACTTAAGATTTATAAAATTATTCATCCAATGATCGTGTTTAAATAAAACATTTTGTGACGAAAGCAGTTTGAAAATAAACAATGCTGAGGAAAAAAATGTCAAATGAACAATCACTCACTTTTTTTTTTCAATGTCTATTTTAAACATGGACTCCATCATACCTATTTTAGGTGGCAGGGAACAGGAAATTATAGCAACAGAAATTACATGTGGACAGATGTTTGTATCTTGTTCATTGTCACATACTAGGGGCCAATTGATCAAGTTCCGTATTGAGCTTGATGCCCCTTGTTTCCGGCGCTGCTCCATAACTTGTCCGCCTGCGGACAGAAATCAACCCGATCGAATACGATCGGGTTGATTGACACCCCCTGCAAGCGGCCGATGGCCGCAAATCTGAAGGAGGCGGTATTGCAACAGCAGTTCACCAGGACTGCTGGTGCAATGATAAATACCTACAGCGTATGCAGACATAATACACTACATCATTAACTATGTTAAATATACCCCTAGTTGTCTACTTACTGCATCCTAAAACAATTATCGTAGGCAATGTTTTAAATAATAATATGTTTCGGGATCAGGTGGATAATTGACTTTTTTAAAGTAGCTACCATTGATTTTACATGTAATCCATAAACAATTGTAGGCTCTGATCTGCTTGAGGAGCATCTTGCTGAAATCCGTAACCTTCGTCAGCGCCTTGAGGAATCTATCCGCACTAATGATCGCTTGAGGGAACAGCTGGAAGAGAAACTCACATCTGCAGCAAGAGGAAATGGTAAGGAGTTTAGATGGTCATGTCTTTTGCATGTCAGAGGTACCCAAACTTTTTTTTTTTTAATGAGAGCCACAGTGTTATTGTTTTATTTGATAAGCCAGTGAACACATTTTAGAAATTATTTTAAAGGGACATTAAACACTAAATAAATGCTAGATAGAATGATGCATTAAAAGAAAATATTAGTCTGACAATAACATGTAGTTGTGTTTTTTTTAAAGTTTCATTAGCTGTTTAAATATTGACAAAATAAGTGTAAAGGTTTAGGGGCCGATTTATCATTGCCCGAATCGGCCCCAATGCAGCTGTTTCTGTGCCCCCGGAAACAGGAGTTAAGAAGCAGCGGTCTTAAGACCGCTGCCTCTTAACTCATAAGCCTCCTCTAAAGCAGCAGGCTGCAATCCGCCCGATCGTGTACAATCGGGTTGATTGACAACCCCCGGCTAGCGGCCGATTGGTACTGGAATCCAAAGGAGGATGTATAGAGAGAGAAAAGCAAGGGACCCAAGACAGAGCCTTGCAGTACTCCAATTGAGAGGCATAGGATCGCAAGATATTTTGTTAAAGGAAACTGAAAAAGAGCGGTTTGAGTGATATGAGGCAAACCAGGAGAGGGCTGTGTCTCGGATGCCAAATGAATGTAGTATTTTTAGGAGGAGAGGATGGTTGACTGTGTCAAAAGCAGCGGATAGGTCAAGAAGAATTAGTAAGGAGTAGTGGCCTTTTTCTTTAGCTGATAACAGGTAATTTGTTACTTTAGCAAGAGCAGTTTCTGTTGACTGTTTAGGGCGGAAACAAGATTGTAGTGGATCAAGCAAGGAGTTAGTTGTGAGAAATTGAGTAAGCTGATTATAGACCAGTCGTTCCAATAATTTTGAAGCAAAGGGAAGTAAGGAAACCGGTCGATAGTTAGAAGGTGTGGAGGGGTCAAGCGAGGGCTTTTTTATGATTGGTATGATTGACGCATGCTTGAATGTATCCGGAAATGTGCCAGCGGTGAGAGATTGGTTAAAGAGATGAGATAGGGTCGGGGTTAGTGAAGCAGAGAGAGAGGGAAGAAGTTGTGAAGGAATAGGGTCAAGTGGGCAGGTTGTGAGATGAGCCAAGTATAGGAGTACAGAGACTTGTTCTTCTGTTACAGGAGGGAAGTAGCATAGAGTTTTGTTAATAGAAGGAGTGGGTAGGATTGCTGGGTTTGAAGGGTGTGAGGTGCAGATATCTTTTCTAATGGTGTCAATTTTATTTTTTAAGTGATAAGCAATAATCTGAGCAGTGAGGTTGGTAGTGTGCGGGGCTGCAGGCAGACGTAGAAGGGAGTTAAATAGACTTGTTTGGCCAGGCTGAGCTGTAGGACTTAAGGATGAATTTATAATGCCGGAAATCAGCACAGGTTCATGATTTTCTCCACTGCCGTTCAGCAGCCTGTGAACATCGCTGAAGATATCTGGTCTGTTTGGTGTGCCATGGTTGCCGTCGAGTGATTGATGTACGACGAACAGTGGAGGGTGCAGCTTTGTCAAGTGTTGATTTTAGTGGCCAATTATGCTGTAAAGCAACGATTGATTTTAGTGCCGTATTGTACTGTAAAGCAACAAGGTTTGGGCAAGAGAGGGATGAAATGTCATAGAGCAGAGGATTCAGTTGAGTGGAAAAGTCTGTGAGATCCAAGTCACGGCACAGAGATTAGTGAAGACCAGGTCTATAGAGTTGCCTTCACAGTGGGTTGGAGATGTTGTCTACTGGGACAGGCCAAAAGAGGTGGTAAGGGATAGAAGTTTAGAGGCAGCAGGCATGTTAGGTTTATCAATGGGTATGTTGAAGTCCCCTAAGTTGAGAGAAGGGACATTACAAGAGAGAAAATGTGGAAGCCAGGCTTTAAAGTGGTCCAGAAATTGTGATGCTGGGCCAGGGGGCCGATAAATAGCTGCAACATGAAGAGCCAGAGGGGAGAAGAGGCAGATAGCATGAACTTCAAAAGATGAAAAGGAAAGAGCGGGGGGGGGGGGGTGTAGGAATGCAGTGAAAGGTACTGTGTGGAGACAGGAGAATTCCTACCCCCCTCCTTGTTTGTCTCCTGGCCTAGGAGTGTGACTGAAGTGCAGGCCGCCATAGGACAGAGAGGCTACAGCAGTTGTGTTAGAGGAGGAAAGCCAAGTTTCAGTGAGGGCTAACAGGTTAAGTGAATGTGAAATAAATAGATTATGAACGTGAAATAAATCGATTATGAATAGATATAAGCTTATTGCATACAGAGAGTGTGCATTCCAAAGGGCACAAGAGAATTGGGGTGTACTAACAGAGGTGCAGTTATTGAGGTTTAGAGGGTTACGTGGGCAAGGTATATGAGGTGCCATTTGGAGTAGTGAGCTGAGGGAAGCAGAGGGTGTATCTGGGTTAGGCGAAACATCCCCAGCTGCAAAAAGAAGAAAGGTGGTGAGCGAAAGGAGATGAGAATGTGTCTTACGTGAGTGTTTAAGTTTAGGATCAGTGAAGCATGGCTGGCTGAGGGATGTGAGATAGGAATAGAGTTGATGTGTGCTGTAGAGGGGGGAAGATAGAAGAGAAGGAGAAATATGAATTGTCTGAGTGCTGTTTGTGAAAGGAAGAGCTGTGACTTTAAGGAGACGGGAGGAAAAGGTTAATGCAGTCATTAGAAAGTGTAGAATGTTTGCAGTTAATTTGGGAGATTTGAAAGTACTTATTTCTGTTATCCACTCCTTTGTCTAACTCCTTTGTTATAACTCTCTACACTTATGAACTAGCACACTTAGAGAACTACACATGTTGCACTGATCTAACAAGCTAGCTTGATGTAACAAGCTTGAGGTATTCAATTTAAAGGTAATAACAGTCACATGATCCTAATTAGCAAAGGTCATAAATTAATGCAGGATCAAACAAGGCCTGAACAAACAATGCATATGATACGTATCTTATCAAAGTGGAAGACAGAGAAAGCAATAGTTTTAAGGTAATAAAGACATACCAAAGATAAAGGTTTGTAGGGGGAAAGGCGGTTATAGTGTGTGATGCAGGGTTAAAATGGATTCTGTCCTATACACATACCAAAGATAAAGGAATATAACAGTGTTCTGCACTTCCATTTCTAATATGAACTGGAAAGCTCAGAATTACAGGAAAAGGGTACAAAATAAATAATGAAATTATATTGCAGAGTTTTATATATATATATATATATATATATATATATATATATATATATATATAACTATATACAATGCCTTGCAAAAGTATTCACCCCCTTGACTTTTTACCTATTGTGTTACATTACAGCCTTAAGTTCAATGTTTTATTAATCTGAATTTTATGTGATGGATCAGAACACAATAGTCTAAGTTGGTGAAGTGAAATGAGAAAAATGAAAAATATATACATAAAACTATTTTTTAGAAATAGAAAACAGAAAATTGGCATGTGCGTATGTATTCACCCCCTTCGTTATGAAGCCCATAAAAAGCTCTGGTTCAACCAATTACCTTCAGAAGTCACATAATTAGTGAAATGATGTCCACCTGTGTCACATGATCTGTCATTACATATACACACCTTTTTTGAAAGGCCCCAGAGGCTGCATCACCTAAGCAAGAGGCACCACTAACCAAACACTGCCATGAAGACCAAGGAACTCTCCAAACAAGTAAGGGACAATGTTGTTGAGAAGTACAAGTCAGAGTTAGGTTATAAAAAAATATCCAAATCTTTGATGATCCCCAGGAGCACCATCAAATCTCTCATAACCAAATGGAAAGAACATGGCACAACAGCAAACCTGCCAAGAGACGGCCAAAACTCGCGGACCGGGCAAGGAGAGCATTAATCAGAGAGGCAGCACAGAGACCTAGGGTAACCCTGGAGGAGCTGCAGAGTTCCACAGCAGAGACTGGAGTATCTGTACATAGGACGACAATAAGCCGTACGCTCCATAGAGTTGGGCTTTATGGAAGAGTGGCCAGAAGAAAGCCATTACTTTCAGCAAAAAACAAAATGGCACGTTTTGAGTATGCGAAAAGGCATGTGGGAGACTCCCAAAATGTATGGAGGAAGGTGCTCTGGTCTGATGAGACTAAAATTGAACTTTTCGGCCATCAAAGAAAACGCTATGTCTGGCGCAAACCCAACACATCAAATCACCCAAAGAACACCATCCCCACAGTAAAACATGGTGGTGGCAGCATCATGCTGTGGGGATGTTTTTCAGCAGCCGGGACTGGGAAACTGGTCAGAGTTGAGGGAAAGATGGATGGTGCTAAATACAGGGATATTCTTGAGCAAAACCTGTACCACTCTGTGCGTGATTTGAGGCTAGGATGGAGGTTCACCTTCCAGCAGGACAATGACCCCAAACACACTGCTAAAGCAACACTTGAGTGGTTTAAGGGGAAACATGTAAATGTGTTGGAATGGCCTAGTCAAAGCCCAGACCGCAATCCAATAAAAAATCTGTGGTCAGACTTAAAGATTGCTGTTCACAAGCGCAAACCATCCAACTTGCAATGGGCAAAAATCCCAGTGGTAAGATGTGGCAAGCTCATAGAGACTTATCCAAAGCGACTTGGAGGTGTGATTGCCGCAAAAGGTGGCTCTACAAAGTATTGACTTTAGGGGGGTGAATAGTTATGTTATGCACATTGACTTTTTCTGTTATTTTGTCCTATTTGTTGTTTGCTTCACAATAATAATAAAAAAAAACATCTTCAAAGTTGTGGGCATGTTCTGTAAATTAAATGATGCAAATCCTCAAACAATCCATGTTAATCTCAGGTTGTGAGGCAACAAAACACAGGGGGTGAATACTTTTGCAAGGCATTGTATATATATATATATATATATATATATATATATATATATATACACGAGTTATCAGTTTATATTACCTTTAATGTCCCTTTAAAAAAAAAATTCCATTTAAGCAAACATCTAATGGCCAATTTAAGTTCCACATCCTATAGATAAACACAAATCCAATTTGCCTGCATAAAGATAGAGGGCAGGAATAAACCAGTTGCAGAGAAAAGAACCACTCTTTGTGTTGTAATAGGGAAATGTATAAAACTACCAACCATATTATATAACCTCCTACTGGCTAAGGGGGGTAATACCCTTCCTACATACAGTATGCACAAGCTTGGCAGATTGACTTAGGACAGGAAATAGGCTTTAAAGACTGGCTTAAGATTTATGAAAGAGCGAAAAAGGCGTTGGTATCAGTACGTATCCAAGAGACGCACTATAAACTTTTGAGTGGGTGGTATCTAACCCCTCATAGACTTCACAAAATATATCCGCACACAAGTGGGGGTGCTGGAGAGGCTGTGGCAAGGAAGGCACCCTTCTTCATATTTGGTGGACTTGTCCATGTATCCGTCCATATTGGGACCCCAAGCCAACTTACTTGATATACCACGAATTGCCTAAGATAATTGGGGAGGATAAGTATCTGCTTTTCCTGTTGATGTTAAATGGGGCGAAAGGCTTAACTCCGGTGCACTGGAAAAAGCAGCACACCCCTACCCTACAAGAGTGGGAAAAGCAGAGTGGGAGAGCTCCTGAGGCTTGAAAGATACCACTACCTTAAAAATGGCAAAATAGGCACACATGAAATGATGACATTAACCTGGGAGGGAAAGGGTCTTTGAAATACTTGTTGATACCCGACCTATATGAGAACATTAAGAAGCCATCTGCCAGATATTCCGGGCTACCCATAACCCTTAGACCCTCCCCTATCCCCTCCCCCATTTTTTTTCCTCTTCTCTCCACATCCCCCCTTTCTTGCTCCCCTTATTCTCTTTTATATCTTTACGCCTGTATAGGTGACCACCTCAGGTATTTGACCTCAGCTGTATGTATAATGTAAGCTGTGGATCTAAGAAGACTTGATAAACTACATGCCTGATGTAAACTAAATATGCCTTCATTTATATAACGATTTAGTTCTAGTATAACAAACATGCAAGCTCGACTGAAGTCGCTAGCTCAGAGATTATAAAGAGCGATCAATCGCTTGGGTTTAAAAGACATTTGAACTCTACATCTGATTTCTACCGCCCACAGAGACTCTTACTAAATTGTGATCATATTAACATTCTGAATCTTATGACCGTGATTTATGATGTAATATTGATATCTATCTAATGTAGTCGCTCTTTACAAAAATAAAGCTTGTTTGAAATAAAATAAAAAAACAAGAAAAAAAAACTACCAACCATAGAATACCTGGGACACTTTGCAACAAAGCAATCAAGTAAACAGGATGCAAGAGTATTAACCATGACCAGCAAAAATATGCAAAATATTGTATTATTCATCTAATCTGTAAACTGCCAGAAAACCACAGCTACTAGTTCTAGTTCACCAAATGGTAGATATTTTAATATTCTGCTATTCTAATAAAAGAAAACCCATGTGTCACAGTATGCCAGCATTCTATATATAAGTCCAACAAAGATCTCATATGTGATTCCCACAGTCATCCAAGTTAAGCTCCCACCTCAGGGCAGATTTGTATAATGCTGAACAGATGCCCAGGACAGTTATACCATGGGTCAGGTCAGGTGGTCAATAAACAGTATGATTAACATTATATGGATATATTACTGGGTAGAAGCAATATAAAAGACTAAAATCAGGTAGCCTTGTGATTCTGATCCTTAGATTGGACAACACTGACCATATGACTTTGGTACATTAAAGGGACAGACTACACCTTAGTCATCTTAAAGTCTTACCTTAGATTAAGCTGCAAAACCCCTCCTGCACCCCTTTTTATATCATGCAGCAGGAACGGTAAAACGTTATTTTGTATTGAATATTGTTATGAGCCACTTTGAAATGGTTGCCAAGCTCCACCCACATCACAATCTGGGCTGCATCTAGGCACTCTGCTGAATAGCAATGACAGTCTGTTGAATCCAACTAGTGAGCCTTTAGTAATTGGACACAAATGCAGACCAGGTTGTGATGTCATCAGTGGGCGAAGCTTGGCAACCATTTCAAATTGGCCAGAAACAATATTAATTTTAAAATAACTTTTTTACCATTCCTGCTCCATGATATAGAAAAGGTGCAGGAGGCTATTTGCAGCTTAATCTAAGGTAATACTTTAAGATGACCAAGGTGTAGACTGTCCCTTTAATGATGAACACTACATCCTAAATTCCTGCCCCATTTCTATCCATTGCATTGCAACCTCTCTCTTTTTAATATGTTTATCCCTATACCTTCTAGTTTACAATACCTATAATTATACCCATCCTCCCTGGCCTAGTTTATTAAGTTAGTTGTAAAATATGCAATCCAACCTGCTGTTGTAGATATATTAATGAAAGGTGAGATATTCCCATTTTTATTATAAAGAGAGAAATTCAGTGTCGTAGGTGGGAGAGAAAGGATTCATATTAAAGGGACATTATACTCATATACTAAATTACTTGAAACTGATGCAGTATAACTGTAATAAACTGACAGGAAAATATTACCTGAGCATCTCTATGTAAAAAAAGAAGATATTTTACCTCACAATTTTCTCAGCTCAGCAGAGTAAGTTCTGTGCCCAGCTGCAGGCAAAAAAAATGAAGAAATGAACAGCAGCCAATCAGCATCAGCAGTGCTGAGGTCATGAACTCTTTTTCTGTGATCTCATGTGATTTGACTTAACTCTCATGAGATTTCATAGTAAACTTCCTTAGGCTGAATAGGGAAATAAGATGAGTGTGCACGTAAGCTCGCTCCTTCTGCTGTCCCGGGACAGACATACTGATTTTTTGCTTAGAAGTCTTTTACAATAGGATGTGGCTACTGAGGAACTTTTTAGGTAAAATATCTTTCTTTTTTACATAGAGATGTTCAGGTGATATTTTTTAGTCAGCTTTTTACAGCTATGCTGCATCACGTTCTAGTGTTTCAACATTTGGGTATCACTGCCCTTTAATCATTAATTTATTGGTAATTATAACTTTCAATATTTAAACATAGAACTGAAAGGTGTGAGATAACCTGATTTTTAATATTACAGGATCCCCCACTAATATTTATATCCAAGGTCTGGAGTCACTGCCTCAACTATCAAACGAGAACAGAGCACTCAGGGAAGAGAACCTCAGCTTGCAAGTGCGAATAAGTCAGATCACCAGAGGTAAGTGACTTTTTGGTGCAATGACGACTTTGGGAAATGACTTTTTTTGTTAACTGTATAAGATACAGGGCTAGATTTGCCAGTGCCCATAGGCAAGTAGAAAATAATTAACTTTTTACTAGACATGGGCATAATTTTGTATATTCGCAGACAGCTTCCTTCGGCTATTTCCGGTGGCAGATTTATTATTATTATTTATCTGTGCAAATCTATATCTTGTGCGTTGTACTTTCACATGAATACAAATGAATGCCGAATACAAAATTATGCTCATGTCTTCTTTTTACTCTTTACTTTACTTTTAGAACTTGGGTTACGCTTGCTCATTGCTGGCTAAATGTAGCCATCAATAAGCAAATGCTGTCCAGAGTACTGAACCTAAAATTGGCCTTCTCCTAAGCTTTCAAATTTTGATTGAGTATCCTTTTAAATATGTAGATTTATACACTTCCATTCTAGCCAGCGTATCCTGCAAAGCGGCCATGTATCTTTAATATATTGCATAAGAGGTTGCACAAAATATTCTGACCCACAATCTTCTGCCAATGGATTTATTCCACCTAAATGTTTCCCTTTTACACTCTGGATCTTCCTTAAAGACTATTTTACTGAGCTGGAGAAGCTGCAAGAGCTGCTAAACTCTTCACGATCCCAGCTCAAGGAGGTACAGTTAGATCTTGACGAGAAAAAGAAGGAATACCAAGAACTACAAGGGAAACTGGAGGGGAAGCAACACGAGGTTCTTCAGCTTCAAAAGGAACGCCAATCAAACCAGGAGAAATGCAACAGGTAAGGACTGAAAGCTTTAAAGGGACATGAAACCCAAACTTTTTCTTTCATGATTCAGATAGAGAATACAATTTTAAACAACTTTCTAATTTACTTCTATTATTTAATTTGCTTCCATCTCTTGTTTTCCTGGCAATCTCAGAAAACCTGGGTTCTAGCTGTTGATTGGTGGCTGTGTCTATATACCAGTTGTCATTGGCTCACGCATGTGTTCAGTTAGAAACCATTAGTGCATTGCTTCTCCTTCAACATATGATACCAAGAGAATGAAACAGATTAGATAATATAAGTAAATTAGAAAGTTGTTTAAAATTGTATTCCCTATCTGAATCATGAATGAAATGTTTTGGGTCCCTTTAAGGAGGGATAATCTGTCTGCATAGCTTGAAGTAGATCTGTTAAACTGTGAAGAAATCTGGATACACTTAAACAAAACGCTTTGGTAGTTTTAGCTACAGTAGTAGTAGTTGATAGTCAATAAAGCACACAATATTTTCACTTTAAACTGGTTTTATTAAAGTAACAATCAGGCGTAAAATTAAAGGGACATGAAACCCTTTTTTTTCTTTCATGATTTAGAAAAAAACATGCCATTTTAAACAACTTTCCAATTTATTTCTATTATCTAATTTGCATCATTCTCTTGATACCCTTTGCTGAAAAGAAGACCAAAATAGGCTCAGTAGCTGCTTATTGGTGACTGCACATAGATGCCTTGTTTGATTGGCTTACCAATGCGCATTGCTATTTCTTCAAAAAAGGATACCTAAAGAATTAAGCAAATTAGATAATAGAAGTAAATTGGAATGTTGTTTAAAATTGTATTCTCTATCTGAATCATGAAAGAAATATTTGGGGTTTCATGTCCTTTTAATACTCCTATTTTAGCACCAATATAGGTGAACTGATAAGGGGAGTCATTTATTTCAGTTTGGGGGTCAAAAGATTATATGGCTATGAGGTGATCACTGGAGCAATTGCAATCTCATGATAGAGCCATAAGCATATGGGACATGGTGAAGCAGGTCAAAGTGCACCAATTTAGACCAAATTAGCTCTACTTAAAGGGCCAGCAAACCCACATTTTTTCTTTTATAATTCATACAATTTTAAACAACTTTCCAATTTACTTCTATTATCAAATTTTTTTATTTTCTTGTTATCTTTGTTAAAAACCAAGGATCTGAGCTCAGGAGTATGCACATGTCTGCAGCGCGTTTTGCAACAATGTTATACATTAGCAAGAGATCTAGATGGCAGGACTACTTCCTGTCATGTGATTCAGACATGTGCACTCTACATACCTAGGTATCTCTACAACAAAGAATAACATGAGATCAAAGCAAATTTGATAATAAAAATACATTGGAAACTTTTTTTAAATTGTATTCTCCAACTGAATCATGAAAGAAAAATGTTGGGTTTCGTGTCCCTTTAACAATCTCTTCTATACCTTTAAGAGCCTTCCATTGTCTAAACAGAATCTGTCATATTAATCACATCTTTCTATTTTCAAGATGGCAACACCAGGCTACTTTACTCGAACAACAGTTAAATGAAAATATGCAACTTGTTCAAAACTTACAATCTGAGCTACAGGTTTATGAGCGGCTCTTTGGTTCTTCCAAAATGATGCTATCAGGTAAGAACAAATAATATTCATAAAATATTGATAATATCCATATGCTAAATCACTTGAAAGTGATGCAGCATAACTGTAAAAAGCTGATAAAAAAATATCACCTGAAAATCTCTATATAAAAAAAGGAGGATATTTTACCTCAAAATGTCTTCAATTCAGTTGCTGTAAAGCTGCAAGTTGAAAAAACAACAACAGCCAATCAGCATCAGCAGTGCTGAGGTAATGTTTTGCCTTTGCTGTGATCTCATGAAATTTATCTGAAATCTCATGAGATTTCGTAGAACTTACTTAAACGGAATAGGGAATTAACATGACTGTGCCTGCACATGCCAGATGCACACTCCCTAGCTTGTCCTGGGACTAGCATCCTGACTGGCTCATTGGGAATAATTTAAATGTGAGAACATTTTTGGGTGAACTGTCCCTTTAAAGTCTCTTTACAGTGGGGTGTGAATACTTAGGAAATTTGAGTTAAAATATCTTTCTTTTTTACATAGAGATGTTCAGGTGATATTTTCTAGTCAGCTTTTTACAGCTATGCTACATCACTTTCAAGTGCTTCAACATTTGGATAATTTAAATTAGCCATAAACTGAACATTATTTGTCTTTTTTTTTCGAGAGTCTAGATCCTCTATATTACAAATTCCTACTACCTATCTTTCATTGCTCTGTTTAGGTTTCTGTTACACCCTTCACCAATTTTCTACCAATTGGCTTGCAGAGCCGCACATTAAAAAAACCTAATTCCATTACCCAGATTTCTGTTTTAATTACTCATAAATAATTGGTCTAATCTTCTTCTAAGTCCCAATAATAGACAAACACAATCTGCTTATATTGACACTGTATTGCAGTTTTTCCCACTGTTATGTGTTCCCAGTGACTTATTGTACCAGCAGAAGAATATTATGGGCTAGAATACAAGGGGGACTCAATTAGCAACACGGGGTGCATTAGGTTGCACTCTGACCCATGGTAAAAATGATTAATGTGAGAGACTTAAAGGGACACTGAACCCAAATTTTTTCTTTCGTGATTCAGATAGAGCATGCAATTTTAAGCAACTTTCTAATTTACTCCTATTATCAATTTTTCTTCGTTCTCTTGCTATATTTATTTGAAAAAGAAGGCATCTAAGCTATGTTTTGGTTCAGAAGCTGGATAGCACTTGTTTATTGGTGGATGAATTTATCCGCCAATCAGCAAGAACAACCCAGGTTGTTCACCAAAAATGGGCCGGCATCTAAACTTGCATTCTTGCATTTCAAATAAATATACCAAGAGAATGAAGAAATGTTCATAATAAGGGGCCTATCTATCAAGCTCCGTACGGAGCTTGAGGGCCCGTGTTTCTGGCGAGCCTGCAGGCTTTATGAAGACCGCTGCTTCATAACCCTGTCCGCCTGCTCTGATGAGGCGGACAGGAATCGCCGGATTTCAACCCGATCGAGTACGATTGGGTTGATTGACACCCCCCTTGCTGGCGGCCGATTGGCCGCGAGTCTGCAGTGGGCAGCGTTGCACCAGCAGCAACCAGAGCTGCTGGTGCAATGCTGAATACAAGAGCGTATTGCTTTCCGCATTCAGCAATGTCTGTCGGACCTGATCCACACTGTCAGATCAGGTCCGACAGACATATGATAAATGGGCCTCTAGGAGTAAATTAGAAAGTTGCTTAAAACTGCATGCTCTATCTGAATCACAAAAGAAAACATTTGGGTTCAGTGTCCCTTTAACGTGTGTGTTTATTTGTGTGTATACAAAAGAAAGAAGTGTATTTATATATATATTGATAGATAAATAGATATACACACACAAATATAAAAGTAGTAGATTATTCTAGATAATTGCTAAGTCCCAATAATAGACAAGCACAATCTGCTTATATTGACACTGTATTGCAGTTTATTTTTTAATGTGCGGCTCTACCCTATAATTGTTTTGTTGTACTCCCCCTTTGTTTATAGCGCTGCGGAATCTGTTGGCGCTCTACAAATAACAGATAATAATAATAATAATAATTCTAGATAATTGGGTTTGTACTAAAGAAGAAAAAAAGCAATAACTTTAATATGACAATAACGCAGCTCTAATAATTATATTCCTTTATTTGTCCAGTTTCTAAATGATTATCTCTAAACAGTTACCCAGCAATGTGTATTGTGCTTTTTGTGCATGTGTAAGGTTAGAAATTACCATAAAGTACTGTATGTTTCAATGAAAAACTTTACAGCTCTCAGTGGTGAGACATATCACAACATCCCACCCAGCCGTGACTTGAACGACCTCCTCACAGAAGTCCGTAGTTTAAGGACCCAGATGGAGCACAGCATACAAGTTAACAACTCCATACGGAACCACTTAGAGAAGCAGCTGGAGGGAAATGTCAGAACGCCCGAAATGCAACCATCATCCCTCAACATTTTCACTTCCTGTGAGAAAGGCGCAAAGATGCAGTTTTTTAAAGGTAAAATTATAGTTATATATATAACTTTTGTTAAATCTGAATTTCCGAATTAGGCACACAAATAGAGGAGGGCTAACAATCTACAGCTTTACAATGATACCAATAAAACCATAGCAACCTAGTAACAGTAAAAACAGAAACAGCAGAAATACTACAGTCCAGCAAGTGAAGATATAAAAGATGTTGGAAGATGTCCCTTGTGGGCTGCTCCCTCCTCTGAAGAATCTCAGATCTTCATTCACCAGTTCCTAGAAAATCTATGAAAACAGAGGACACCTCATAGCATAGAAGGGCATCAATAGCCCTCACTAACTTAGAAACCATACTCACATAAAGTAAGACATCAGACCAATGATGTCTATGTGCTGAATGACAGCCCGTAGATGGAGTTGAGTATAATGGGATACGTTCATATTCATTTTTAAACAAGACAATACTAATGTTTTAACTTAGCAAGAGTTCAGAGATCAATATTTGGTGGAATAACCCTGATTTTCAATAACAGCTTTCATGCATCTTGGCATGCTCTCCATCAGTCTTTCACATTGCTGTTGGGTGACTTTATGCCACTCCTGGCGCAAAAATTCAAGCAACTCGGCTTTGAGGGTTTGTGACCATCCATCTTCCTCTTGATCACATTCCACATGGGGTTCGGGTCTTGAGATTGGGCAGGCCATGACAGGGTCTTGATCTGTGTTCCTCCATCCACACCTTGTTTGACCTGGCTGTGTGGCATGTAGCATTGTCCTGCTGCAAAAACTAATCCTTAGAGTTGGGGAACATTTTCAGAGCAGAAGAAAGTTTTCTACTAGGATAACTTTATACATAGCTTGATTCATGCGTCCTTCACAAAGATAAATATGCCCAATTCCAGCCTCGCTGAAACACCCCCAGATCATCACCGATCCTCCACCAAATTTCACAGTGGGTGCGAGACACTGTGGCTTGTAGGCATCTCCAGGACTCCGTCTAACCATTAGACGACCAGGTATTGGACTGTGTAATTATAATATTACTTAAATACATTATTCAGATCATGAAGAAGAATTTATAAACTCATAAATATATTATTTATTTGTCTGAGACAATTTATTGTATTTTTCTTACTGTTGCTTTAGTTGCAACAAAAACTGCTGGAGGTCATATCCCAAAACCAGCAGAAATGTAATGTACTTTGTATACTGGTGTACTGGAATTGTAAAACCTGCCCAAGACATGATAAGAACCTACAAACTGAAAGTGACTTTAAAATCTACTGCCATTAGCATTTAATACTCTGCATGGCTTGTTGCTGTAAACTGATGTGTGCTCCTGTAGTTTCCTGCACTGTAACCACTCTACAGGAAATTATACATTTCAACAATTTACAGAAATAACCACTCAGCATTAAAATGTTTTGCAAATATATAACTAAATTGGATACAAAAGACACAGTTTTAGATCAGGGATGGGAAGCCTTTGGCACAAATACCCTAGGTGGCAATATTAACAATTTTGTTTGCACTCAATCTTTGAGCTAACACTATACTGCTGTGTTTATTTGGCTTAGATTGTAGTGCTCAATCGTTTATTTAATTTATATCAATATATTATGGATTAAGAAAAGTTCATTTTAATATTTGTTTAATATTCCTTTTAAAAAAAATCTCAAGTGCCCATGGGACCTTTTTTAAAGTTAGATTATCACCAATTTAGGCACAAATTATCAAAAAGGTTCACCACCTTTTTAAACAGGGGCTTTTTAATTGCACCTAATTATATAGACATCCTGTTTAGAGGACGATTACATCATAATTCCCAAATGGTGTCCTGTTGATATTTCATTTTTTGCAATAAGAGGCTTCTCAGGAACATAGAATCAACATATTTTCTGTTGGGAAAATAATGTACCCCATTTCTGCTTACATTTTCTTCCATGAACCCTAGACCAGGAGACCAGTGGAAGGCTTTAAGATAGACTGTGTCAGAACACTGCTGAACCGAAACTGCAGCTGATCCAATCAGCAGCGCTAGTCGTACAGCTGGGTTAAACACACATAGCATTCAAGCGGCAGCGGCACTAGTAATAAAATGACATGCTCCGATTAGAGTATGTAATGTTAACATTATAATGGCCGTTTAAGCTTAAACATGGCAGCTCCCATTACTTTATAGAAACTAATCCTTTACACTTATATCTTCAATATTTAAGCAACTAATATAATTGTAAAAAGTAGATTTACATACTATTCTCAGCGAATCTTTGGTTTGATATGCATCATAATGTCTATATGTATTTACTGTTTAACCCCTTAAGGACCAGGCATTTCAGACTAAAACTTCCCCAAAAGACCAGAGCATTTTTGCCGTCACTACATTTAAACAGAAATAAAGCCTTTTTTGTATTATTTAACTATCAAAACCATATATATTTTTTTTAGTAGACAACCCAAAGTATTGATCTAGGCCCATTTTGGTATATTTCATGCCATAATTTCACCACTAAATGTGATCAAATAAAAAAAAAATTGTTAACTTTTTCACAAACTTTAGGTTTCTCACTGAAATGATTTACAAACAGCTTGTGCAATCATGGTACAAATGGTTGTAAAAGCTTCTCTGGGATATCCCCTTTGTTCAGAAATAGCAGACATATATGGCTTTGCCATTGCTTTTTGGTATTTAGAAGGCCGCTAATTGCAGCTGTGCACCACACTTTTATTATTCCCAGCAGTAAAGTTAATCATGTAGCTATAAAGGTTAATTTTAGCTTTAGTGTAGAGATTACTCTCCCACCTGACACTTCCCACCCCTTGGTCCCTACCTCTATAAAGGTTGCACAGCTGAACTAGTTTAGGAACCATGTATGTAAAGGAAAAGCGTAGATATACAACTAATTAATACAGGAACATTTACTTATAACTGAAAAAACAAATTTTCGGGGTGCATGAGTATCTCTGCTGTCAGAGATCTTTCCTTCAGACATGATGCGCAGTTACCAGAATACAATGGTTTACTTCTCCTGAAAAGTATCTTAACGTGACCTGTATATAAACACTATATAAAAATGAATCTGTAACCAAATTAAAGGAACATAAATCTCCAAAATTTTCTTTCATGATTCTGATAGATCATACAATTTTAAACAACTTTCCAATGTACTTCTGTTATCAAATTTTCTTAATTTTCTTATATCCTTTGTTGAAAATAAGGAAGGTAATTTCAGGGGGTAGATTTATGAAATGTTGCTGTGGCAAATATGTCCGGCCGACATCACTAAATACCGACAACATACACTGTCGGCATTTATCATTGCACAAGGCTTTCTCGTGAAATGCTTTTGCAATCCAGCCCCCTGCACATTCACGGCCAATCGGCCGCTAGCAGGGGGGGTGTCAATCATCTCTATTGTATCCAATCGGGATGATTGCTGTCCGCTTCCTCAGAGGTGGCAGATGAGTTAAGGAGCAGCGGTCTTAAGACGGCTGCTTCTTAACTTTTGTTTCTGGCGAGCCCGAAGGCTTGCGCAGAAACAGCTGCATCCGCAGCATAATAAATCTACCCCCAGGAGTGTGCGCTTATCTGCAGCACCATATAATAGCTGTTTTGAAACAATATTATACATTCGCAAGAGCACTAGATGACAGCACTATTTCCTGTCATGTACTACTCCAGACATGTGCACGCTACCTATCTAGATATCTCTCCAACAAAGAATAACATGAGAATGACATCAATTTGGGGTAAATGTATTAAAGTGCGGACGGACATGATACGATGTAGCTTATCATGTCCACCGCACATTAATAAATGCAGACAGCATACGTTGTCAGCATTTATCATTGCACCAGCAGTTCTTGTGAACTGCTGGTGCAATGCCGCCCTCTGCAGATTCGCTGCCAATCAGCCGCTAGCAGGGGGTGTCAATCAACCCGATCGAGTTGATTTCTGTCCGCCGCCTCAGAGCAGGCAGACAGGTTATGGAGCAGCGGTCTTTAGAACGCTGGTTCATAACTTCTGTTTCCGGCGATCCTGAAGGCTCTCCAGAAACACGGGGCATCAAGCTCTGTACGGAGCTTGATAAATTGACCCCTCAAAGTAAAATAAAAATTTTATAATTGTATTCTCTATCTGAATCATGAATGAAAAATATAGGGTTTCATGTCCCTTTAACAGAATTTTGTTGTTTTTCATTAAATAGAATATTGTTAAAATGACTGAATGGTTCCTTGGATTTGTAGATCCGATCCCGTCTCCTCCTGTGCGAGATGTTGGCATGCACTCCCCGTCCTGCTTCTTCCCCACAGCCTCCAACCTTAGCGCTTCCTTCACTGCTACAGTCCCAGGCTTCCTTCACAAGTCTCCAGGTAATGCATTGCAGATTTTATCATATAGCATTGTTATTTCATTGCTTGCAGTCATTATAAATGCATATTACTGTCACGTGCATTGTGACAGCACCTGAAACAGGAAAAGGTTTTAGATATCTCAGTTAAAAGTATAGTTTTACCCTTTACTGTGTTCCCAGTGATTCAATTTACCTGATGGATTGTATTAAGTTGTTTACACATTTACCTTTATTTTCTCTGTTGAAAAGGTTACTTTTGCCTGTTGAAACCACCACCAATACTTTTCAAGTTTCAGTTCAGTTTTGGCTCATAGTTTTGAAGAAAGGTACTAAAGTCTTCATATTTAATTATTCTGACTAAATTTTGGCCTTCTGTATATACAGACATAGATACAATAAGGAATACATTTTTGTATACAGAGAAAGGCAAGATAAGGAGCTCTGCACTGCTTAAAATGCAAGCCCAGCCCATTTGAATAGGTTGCGGTTTTAATGATCAAAAACAGCTATTTCGTATAAAAAAAAACAAAAAACCTAAGCAAGCAAGCTTCCATACTAGTATAACAAGTCATTGGAAACACATTAAAGGGACATCTTATTGACTCACCCAATGTGGTAAGTAGCTCCCAGTAGTGCATTGCTGCTTCTTTAACAAAGGATAACAAGAGAATGAAGCAAATTAAATAATAGAAGTAAACTGGAAAGTTTTTTAAAAATGCATTCTCTATCTGAATCATGAAAGAAAAAAATTGTGTTTCATGTCCCTTTAAGGGGAAACCAGTTTTACAGTACACTGGTCCTTTAATATCAAGCAAATCACTAGGAGAAAGGCAAACAAATTATACCAAATTATTATACAGTTACACTCTCCAACTCCTGCTCCCACTCACTTCATAACCCCCGTTTGTATGGAAAAGGCAGCGCTCCCCTTTTAAAATGGAGTCGATTCTTTTTAGCTTAAATTGAGTTCATTTAATGGCAAAAAAACTTATGTTAATTCCAGAATTTAAAGGGACATGAAATTTAAAAATTAACTATTTCAAGAGACTTTTCCATTAACCTCTGTTATCTATTTTACTTTAATCTTTTGGTATCCTTTGTTTAATAGCATACCTAGGTATGCTCAGGAGAAGCAATGCACTACTGGGAGCCAGCTGGTGATTGGTGGCTGCACATATACCTCTTGTCTTATCAGATTTGCTCAGGGGTTGTAAGCAAGCAGCAGTGCAATACTAAAATGCTCTTAAAAGTGAACCAATCTGCACTTTTATGTAAATTTAAATGTGAGTATTGATCCTTCCTTTTAAGTTTCCAACTTGTCATTAAAAGCATGAAAACTTTGAAATAAATTGTCCCACCCTGGAGAGTCAAATAATACAGTATATTCTTAGATCGGTGTAGCTGTATAAATTCTAAACTAGGCATGGATTCAACAGGCTTAAAGGGACAGTTTACACCTGTACAAACGTTAACCGATACATTAGATCTATCCTTGAAAGTTTTAGTTCACCCCTGCAACCTTTTTTAGTCTTTATCGATAAATAAATTATTTATAAAAGAAGTTTATATTCTTACAGGTATAAATGGCCGCCAAACTCCTCCCATTCCATTTTCCTCCTACATTATACAGCACTTCTCTTTCAAATGTGCACTTGTGCACGTATCCAACAATGACGTATGTAATCTCCCAATACGCATGCGCAACTTCTGTCTCGCCGAAACCGGAAGTACGTAGCGTGTGAATGAGTCCATGATCATAGGTTTTATATGATTGGGGTAAAATTAATAATTAGGCTGTGAGATTATATCGCATTGATATATACAATGCAATAGCACCTGATAACTTAGCTTACCCAATAGATTGACAGTCCTTTAAATAATACACTACGCTGAGAAATAGTGTAGATTATTCGGTTCCGTTTTTTTGGTTCCCACTTTGATTGCGCATGTGCGAATTAGAAAAGCGCGACACCGTAGAGCTCAAGTGATCCACTTTTGATTGGACTAACTAAAATCAGGGAATTGATGACATCATTGTTAGGAGGAGCTGAGTGGCCATTTTTAACCGTCAAAATAAAACTTTTAAATAAAGATATCTTTAATATTGTTGATCACTCATAAGAAAAGAAGGGGTGCTATGTGACTTATAACAATGGATCTAAGGTATGAATGTATGTTTGCACAGGTGTAGTCTGTCCCTTTAATCCATATGTTTTAGCAAAAAAAATATTACATCTAGTGGGTTATGCGTTATTTTGTTTTTTTGTGTGAAAATGGCATGGGTGTGTTTGTGTAAATGAGACATGGATTCAACAGGATCCAGGAAAAAAAAAAAGAAAATGTTACAATCTATAAACACAATAATACACTATAAAAAAAATGGTATAGATAGGGGCCCCAATCAAGTCCCAAGTAAGGGTCCCAATCTAAAAGCCCAAGAGTTCAACCCAAAATGGCACAAAAAGGATCTTTAATCCAACAGAAAAGGTAGGCAGCTCTTCTCAAGTACTGAGCCATCAACATCAGATAATGACAAATCAAAGAAGGTGCCTCATATATCTAATAACATATCTCTAATGAGATGTAACAAAGTATAAAGAGATAAACTCACATGTGGTGAAACATTTAAACATTGTAATCAAGGAGACTGGATCCTCAGAGTCGCCCAGTAGACTCGCCTCCCGCTGCAGGAACGAGTGTGTCATCCATAGGGATCATTCAGTTATAATGGATCTACACAGCTCTAAACGACGGCACCAAGCTCCTCACAAAGTAGAATGATACAGTAGCAGAGTGTAAAAAAATATTAATATAACAATGTTGCAAGCAACACATTTCTCAGCAAAGTTGCTGTTTCATCAGACATATGCAACGCTTCACAGCGCTTCAATATATATATACATCAGCAACCAATAGCAATTCATTAAAGTAGAACCTCCCTTTTTTTTCTATTTTGCCTTTAACCCACTTCCAGGGGCCGAATTATCATTGTGCGAGTGGACATGATCCGATATTACAGATCATGTCTGCTGCACATCGATAAATGCTGACAGCATACGCTTTCTGCATTTATCATTGCACCAGCAGTTCTTGTGAACTGCTGGTGCAATACCGCCCCCTGCAGATTCGCGGCCAATTGGCCGCTAGCAGGGGTGTCAATCAACCCAATTGTATTTAAACATAGTGTGAAGTAATACCCATCAACTCTTTTGTTTTATACATCATGTGACCCATTTCTCACAATTTGTTTCACAGATGATTGTCAACTCATCACATGGGTATTACTATGTGGTGCCTTCTTTTATATGTTGTGGTACAATCTATATGTTTTTGTGTAAAATTACTTTGGATCAATCATAACTTAGATGTGCCTGCGTGAACAATACTTTTATCTAAATCTAGTACCTGAGCTACATTTGATAGAATCCTTATTTGTGTATATCCAGCTTTTGCCCACACCAAAAGTACACAGCTACATTGTCAAGTTTTGGAAGGTTATACACATTGTTCCCAATTAATTTTAAGATGATTGTCTTCCAGTTATACTTTAATGTACTCCTTGCAAAGAAATCTTTGAGTTGAGGCTGTATTTGAGGCTTCAGTGATAATTCAGACCTCCCAACTGTCCAAGTTCCTGAAGGATTTGAGAGGTCTGCCTGCTATCCTGCCCCTGGTTTCTCCGCCAACTCTACCTATATATATCCCAACTCTACCTGGTCCTGTTCATGACATGACCTGTCCCTATCCACAACATTCACTCTGCCCCACCCACAAGTTCCCTCACCTTCCATCTCGGTAAGCCTCCAGAAAATGTTGGGAGGTATAAAAATATGTTTAATAGACTTACGTTTCTGAAAATTTTATGGATTACAACTCTGTCGTATTTTCTCTGTATATAGCTAGTGCAATAAAAGTGTAATAAAGTTAATTATCTCACTTGATCTTAAAGGGAGATTGTACTCACAACTTTTCTGTTATTCATATGAAATAGTAGTGTTTAAACATGTTGATATTTTATTTCTCTAAAAAAAGTTAAAGGGACATAAAACCCAATTTTTTTCTTTCATGATTCAGACAGAGCATACAATTTTAAACAGCTTTTCAATTTACTTCAATTATTTAATTTGCTTCCTTCTCTTGTTATCCTTTGCTGAAAGGTTTATCTAGGAAAGCAGCAAAGAACATAGGTTCTAGCTGCTGATTGGTTGCTGCATATATACTGTATATACTGATTGGCTCACCCATGTGTTCAGTCAGCAACCAGTAGTGCATTGCTGCTCATTCAACAAACCATACCAAGAAAACAAAGAAAAATTGGTAATAGGAGTAAATTAGAAAATTGTTAAAATGTGCATGCTTTATCTGACTCATGAAAGAAAATATGTGGGCTTCATATCCCTTTAAGTATATGCTGTTTAATTTTATATTAAATGCTTCTGTATCATTCGTGCACTACCAATGCATAATGGCTGAGTAGGTACTTCCTACTATTGCTGATAGGCTCATAGATTCTTCCTGCCAGTGCTCATTGGCTAATAGGTACTTCCTACTAAATTTCATGTTTAAATGGTGCTCTTTCAATATCCCTTTAGCTTGAACATTCTTCAGTGTGTTTATGAATAACCAGTGATGTGTCATGTTTATCCCTAGTTATTTTATGTCAGTATTTCCATGTACTGCAGTCACATCCAAAAAATAGCTGTTTTTTTTTGTTTTAGAGTCAAGTTGTTGTCAAGCGTCTGCAGAGAATAGTTCACAAGAGCTGGAAGGTGATGCCCCCGATGGGTCTTTTGCCAACAAGAACGGACGCCATGTTATTGGCCATATTGATGACTACGGTGCTTTAAGACAGCAGATATTGGAAGGGAAGATGTTAATCCACAAACTGGAGTCACTTATGCAGTCATCTCTCAATATACCTTTTCTGGAGTTCCATGGAACCAAGGTAATCTATATTGTTTGGTATTCACAATTAATACAAATAATACAACCAACTGCAGAAAAATACTGAATATGAAAACTGGAGATCCTACTGAATTAAATAGTATCTGTAGCTATGTCTTACTTATAAAACATTTTTAATGTTATATGTTAATGCAACAATAAGATGCTCCAATTTATGATATTTAGTTGATTACTTTTAGTTGGGTGGATTCCGATCGTTTAAGTCAATGCTGTCTATGCATCATATGGGGGATTTTTCCGATATTCGATCCAATATTTTTCCAATATGAGAATGATGTTATCTCTTGTATTCAAGTTCCAATGTCGAAAAAATCATATCAGAAGCCAAAAAAATAGTAACACTGTTGATAGATTGGAATCAAGCTCTTTATGTTTAAACTCCAAAAGGGATTAAATTCAAAGTTAAAAGGGACAGTGTTCCCTATTTTTGACCCT
Source organism: Bombina bombina (assembly GCF_027579735.1). Classification (NCBI taxonomy): domain Eukaryota; kingdom Metazoa; phylum Chordata; class Amphibia; order Anura; family Bombinatoridae; genus Bombina; species Bombina bombina. Next base: position 65,316,533 of record NC_069508.1, read on the forward strand.
CCCTTTAATTTGGTTCCTATTATTCATTTTAGCTGTTGAAGTGTATAAAATAGTTTACAGATACATCCTTTACCTTTATTTCAGCATTTGAAATAGCTGATTTTACCTGTGATATCCCTAATAAGTACTGGGCTTTGGTATGCAGACATATGTAAGATAAGGAAGCATTTGTGTGTACAGAAATGGATCAAATAAGGATATCTGATTTCCCTGCAAGCTCAACCCATTTTAATGACTTGTGGTTTCAAAGAACAAAATTGGTTATTTAATTTACAAAAATAAACTAAAAGAAGCTATTTCTGTTTCATACTCTGCTGCTGGTATGACAAGTTATTGGAAACACCATTTAAAGTGACACTGAACCCAATTTTTTTCTTTAATGATTCATATTAGAAGCCGGCCCATTTTTTATTCACAACCTGGATTGTGCTTGCTGATTGTTGGCTTAAGGCACCCACCATTAAAAAGTACTGTTCAGGGTCTGAACCAAAAATTGGCTGGCTCCTTAGCTTAGATGCCTTCGTTTTTAAATAAAGTTCATTACCCAGGATAGGGCTTGCTAATTGGTGGCTACATTGGTGGCAAGCGCAACCCAGGTTCTGAACCTAAAATGGGCCGTCTCCAAAGCTTTTATTCCTGCTTTTTTAAAATAAAGATACCAAGAGAACGAAGAAAAATTGATTCTAGGAGTAAATTAGAATGTTTCTTAAAATGCATTCTCTATCTGAATCATGAAAGAAAAAAAATTGGGTTTAGTGTCCCTTTAAACTGAGCTGCTCCAGATCATAATATGAACAGTGATTGTTGGTTATGTGCACATACTGGTTTTGATTGGCTCATGCAGCTCCTAAGCCAGAGTTTTATATAGATTCATTTCTGTTATAGCAGAATGTACCAAATTAGAGCATTTTACTATTGAATTAACATGTAACTTTAAAGGGACACTGAACCCAATTTTTTTCTTTTGTGATTCAGATAGAGCATGCAATTTTAAGCAACTTTCTAATTTACTCCTATTATCAATTTTTCTTCGTTCTCTTGCTTTCTTCATTTAAAAAAGAAGATATCTAAGCTAAGAAGCCAGGCAATTTTTAGTTCAGAAACCCTGGGCAGCACTTGTTTATTGGTGCTGCCCAATCAGAAAGGACAACCTAGGTTGTGAACCAAAAATGGGCCGGCTTCTAAACTTACATTCTTGCTTTTCAAATGAAGATAGCAAGAGAATAAAGAAAAAATGATAATAGGAGTAAATTAGAAAGTTGCATACAATTGCATGCTCTATCTGAATCATAAAAGAAAAAATTTGGGTTCAGTGTCCCTTTAAGTTGTTTTTACTGTTTTAATCTCTTTTAATATCTTTAAAAAACTCCTCACAACCTCTTTAATTTTTCAGGCCCTGGATTATGGGAACATCAAGAAACTATTCTCTACCACAAGTACTGTGCACAAGATCCTGGATGAATCCAGCGCTCTGCTAGACATGTTCTGGAGAGCTGCCTTGCCCAACACACAAAGTGTCGCTCAACAAAAGAGAGAGGTGGGGAGCAGCAGCACATACTCACATACGCGCATAATCATTCCTTCTTGCCATAGACTTAGTAGTACATCTGCTCATGCTCAGATTTTTTACTTATTAAAGGGACAGTCTACTTTAAAATGTTTATTGTTTAAAAAGATAGATAATTCCTTTGAATATCTATTGTCCAGTTTTGCATAACAAACACGGTTATAGTAATACACTTTTACCTCTGTGATTATCTTGTATCTAAGCCTCTGCAGACTGCCCCCTTATCTCAGTTCTTTTGACAGACATGCATTTAAGCCAATCAGTGCTGACTCATAAATATCTCCACAGGAGTAAGCACAATGTTATATATATATGGCAGACATGAACTAGTGCTGTCTAGCTTTGAAAAACTGTCAAAATGCACTGAGATAAGATGACTTAGAAATAAGCATATGAGCCTACCTAGGTTTAGCTTTCAACAAAGAATACCAAGAGAACAAAGCAAATTTGTTTGAAATTGCATGCCCTATCTGACTCATGAAACTTTAATTTTGACTAGACTTTCCCTTTAAGATTATGATGTTACCACTAACAGAACTATGTATACTCTTCTTCCTTTTATTGTAATTGGCTGATATTCATGTTGTTGGCACTACACCTGCCTTCACCACCAATCAAGGGACAACCAGCAATTAGATACAGGTGTTGACTTAATAAAAAAATAAGGAGACAGTGCGGAGAAACTGAGAAATTATGCTGATTGGGGGTGCTGTGTTTTTGGGGTGCATACATTACACTCGGTCGTTATGAGTGAGGAAGTACATAACTGTTCTAAGTAATGTCTGATAAGAATATATCAGATTGCATAATTAGCTAATACTTTGTAAAGTATACATATCTAGTGTCATAAGAGGCTGATTTCTTTTCCTGCTGTACCTTTAAAGGGACATTATACACTAGATTTTTCTTTGCATAAATGCTTTGTAGATGATCCATTTATATAGCCATACAGGGTTTTTTTAAAACAAAAATGTATAGTTTTCCTTATTTTTAAATAATATTGCGCTCATTTTCAGACTCCTAACCAAGCCTCAAAGTTTTAGAAGTATACCAACTACAGCTTGCTCCTGTTTGTGAAAAGTGTATTTTCATATGCAGAGGAAGGGGGAGAGTGTCTGCTATTTCCCACTTGCAGTGGGTGTTCCAGCTAATCTTTTAAACAGAGCTAAACTGGGAGCTTCTAAGTAAGTTTTTAAACAGTTGTATACTGGATTTTTAGATCAGTATCTGTGCATCTTATTCTTTATAGTAGTGTCTATTACATGCAGTTAAATGAAAATTAGTGTCCTAGAAGATGGCGCAAACTGTAGTAGTCTTTATAAGCTCTCATTTTGCAGTGTTGTGCTGCTAACAGAGAGAGTATAAAGACTATTACAATTAAGGCCTAACAGATCTTCTAGGCCTCCTTAAAGGTACAGCACGTGCCTTTTATGACATCATGGGGCCGATTTATCAAGCTCCTTCAGGCTTGCCGGAAACAGAAGTTATGAATAACTTGTCCACCTGCTCTGAGGCCACGATTTGATTGAGACCCCCTGCTAGCGTGATCTGCAGGGGGTGGCATTGCACCAGCAGTTCACAAGAACTGCTGGTGCAATGATAAATGGCAACAGCGTGTGCTGTCAGCATTTATCAATGTGCAGCGGACGTGATACGCTACATTGTATCATGTCCGCTCGCACTATAATTAATATACCCCCTAGAGTGTATCTGTGAAATGATACACTTGTAGTAGGATCATACTAAATTTAATAAGCATTTCTATGGCCATACAATTTTAATGTCATTTCTTGGTTTATATGTACAGTGTTATTCATATCTGTAAACATTAATTTTCTGATGTATTTATTTCATAGGAGCAGGAAATGAAAGATGAGATTTGCCAGCTAAGAAATAAGGTGAAAGAACAGGAGAACGTATTGCAGGAAGCTGTGGAGCGCATGAAAACCGCAAACCGAGCAAAGGAAAGCATGGAGAATTTCATCGTGAGCCAACGTATGTAGTGATAATGTACATCATATACATAAACAGTGTACATTACATACATAAACAATATACATTACATACATATACATTACATACATAAACAATATACATTACGTACATATACAGTATACATTATGTACATACACAGTACACATTACATACATAAACAATATACATTACATACATATACAGTATACATTATGTACATACACCGTACACATACATACATAAACAATATACATTAAATACATAAAACAGTATACATTATGTACATACACAGTATACATTACATACATATACATTACATACATAAACAATATACATTACATACATACACAGTGTACATTATGTACATACACAGTATACATTACATACATATACATTACATACATAAACAATATACATTACGTACATATACAGTATACATTATGTACATACACAGTACACATTACATACATAAACAATATACATTACGTACATATACAGTATACATTACATACATATACAGTATACATTATGTACATATACATTACATACATAAACAGTATACATTACATACATATACAGTATACATTACATACATACACAGTGTACATTATGTACATACACAGTACACATTACATACATAAACAATATACATTACATACATACACAGTGTACATTATGTACATACACAGTACACATTACATACATAAACAATATACATTACATACATAAACAGTATACATTATGTACATACACAGTATACATTACATACATATACAGTATACATTATGTACATATACATTACATACATAAACAGTATACATTATGTACATACACAGTACACATTACATACATAAACAATATACATTACATACATAAACAGTATACATTACATACATATACAGTATACATTATGTACATATACATTACATACATAAACAGTATACATTACATACATATACAGTATACATTATGTACATATACATTACATACATAAACAGTATACATTATGTACATATACATTACATACATAAACAAGTATACATTACATACATATACAGTATACATTATGTACATATACATTACATACATAAACAATATACATTACATACATATACAGTATACATTATGTACATATACATTACATACATAAACAATATACATTACATACATATACAGTATACATTATGTACATATACATTACATACATAAACAGTATACATTACATACATATACAGTATACATTATGTACATATACATTACATACATAAACAATATACATTACATACCATATACAGTATACATTATGTACATATACATTACATACATAAACAATATACATTACATACATATACAGTATACATTATGTACATATACATTACATACATAAACAATATACATTACATACATATACAGTATACATTATGTACATACACAGTATACATTACATACATATACATTACATACATATACAGTATACATTATGTACATACACAGTACACATTACATACATAAACAATATACATTACATACATAAACAGTATACATTACATACATAAACAGTATACATTACATACATATACAGTATACATTATGTACATACACAGTACACATTACATACATAAACAATATACATTACATACATAAACAGTATACATTACATACATAAACAGTATACATTACATACATATACAGTATACATTATGTACATACACAGTACACAATTACATACATAAACAGTATACCATACATACATATACAGTATACATTATGTACATACACAGTACACATTACATACATAAACAAAATACCATTACATACATAAACAGTATACATTTCTCAACTTATACAGTATACCTTATGTACAATACATTACATACATATACAGTATACATTACATACATACACAGTGTACATTATGTACATACACAGTATACATTACATACATATACATTACATACATAAACAATATACATTACGTACATATACAGTATACATTATGTACATACACAGTACACATTACATACATAAACAATATACATTACATACATATACAGTATACATTATGTACATACACAGTACACATTACATACATAAACAATATACATTACATACATAAACAGTATACATTACATACATATACATTACATACATAAACAGTATACATTACATACATATACAGTATACATTATGTACATATACATTACATACATAAACAATATACATTAAATACATAAACATTATACATTACATACATATACAGTATACATTACATACATAAACATTATACATTACATACGCACACAGTATACATTATGTACATAAACAATATTTATTACATACATACACAGTATACATTACAAACAAAACATTATACATTATGTACATATACATTACATGCATACACAGTATACATTACATACATAAACAGTATACATTACATACATAAACAGTATACATTACATACATAAACAGTATACATTACGTACATAAACATTATAGATTACATACATAAACAGTATACATTATGTACATAAACCATATACATTACATACATATAACAGTATACATTATTATGCATAAACATTACATACATAAATGGTATACATTATGTACATAAACAATATACATCACATAGATACACAGTATACAGGAATATCCTAGACTTCAGATCATTACTTTTAACACCATCATCCACCCTTAGTCAAAGCATTATTATAATTTATTTGTAAATGCGCACAAATTCTGTTTAGCTCTAAGTACATGAGTGGGATTATAGCAGATACATAAACAGATTAAACAACAATTAACACAGGTGTTGATGGTCTACATGTGTATAGCCCAGCTATGCACCCTCCCCATGCACAGTATATAGCCCCAGCTCATTTTGCATCCCACTCTGCCCAGGCTCCCCTGCTCCATGCTGGCCCCACCCATTAAATGCCACAACCCCACCCAAAGACCACCCTGACTCACAGCCCCCCTAGCCCCTCCCCTCACAGCCCCATCCACAACAACTGTGTGCCTCCAGACTTTCCAAAATATTTATTGGAGAAGCCACTGATGCAAGTCAAGAACATAGTTGCCGGAATACATTCAGCACATTCTAAATTATTTTAAACTTTATTAACGTCATATTTTTTGCTAAAAAGCCTAAATGCAAGGCAAAAAAAATAATCAAATTCAATAGGTTACATTTTCAAGTGTTTCAAACGCATCTATGAACAAATGTATGTTACTCTGCTAAACTATTATGAAATCCATCTAACTTGCTTCTTTATATACATAATTTATAATTTTTATAAACCTTTCTGAAGAATAGAAAAATACCTCTCAAATGTTCAAGAGAAAGCGGATATATCAATAAGAGACTGAAACCATGTCATGCTAGCAGACTGCTAAATAATTAGCCATTAAAATACTAAATAAGGACTACATTACAAGTGGCACGCTAAATGAATTGAGCGTTAATTTGCGCACGTATTACAAGTTGAAAGTAAACGCATTCTCTCAAGCGCAATCAAATTTAAAGCATGTCAGTTTAGCGCAACTGAAGACCTAGCGTAAAGGGTTACGGTTAAAATAAAGTTGCACCAAACACAAAGTACATTACAATAAACTGTTACACTCGTATAAACACAATCTGATAAAAAAATATTCATCTAAATATTAATACAAACTATTTATTAGGGTTCATATTTAATAAGGTGTTTTACTGTGTATTTACTGTAAATGTTTTAACAGTCCAATGTTCTTTATATTGGGGAAAGCTTTCTTTGCATTTTTAAATTGATACTCATATATATATATATATATATATATATCTATACCTGTACATATTCATTTAAATATATAGGTAAATATATTTTATAAAAATGACATTTTTTTTTTTCTATGTGAAGAACATTGGAATGTAAAATATGCGTAACGCAGTGCCAGGTTAGCACATATGAAGAATTAGTTATCTTAAGTCACGTTATGTAAATAATATAAAATATTGAAAAAATATTAATTATAAATAATTATTATAGATACTGCAAAATATACATATATATTCTATGAATTTTTAAAAATATTTAAGTACATCTATAATAATTATTTACATTATTAATATTTTTAATAATTCATAATGAATAAATAAGGCACCTTAATATAACTAATGTCAGGTTAGCGCACATTAAGAATGAGTTTACTTGTTTTTGGTTTATGTTCGCATACCCAACAGGAATACACTAATTCTTCATGTGCCCTAACCCAAATTTAATCAGCCATTAAAAGGGCCTGGAGAGAACATTTGTTTTATTTCTGTTTAAACTGATAGATAGAAAAGTGCTAAAACATTTCTGGTATTTTGAGCAAGTTTTTCCTCTGAATTTTCATGGTAGTGAAGGTGTTAATCCACAATTTTTATGCCAATACAATGAGCCACCATTTTTAAAATGCTGCAGAATGCACTTTTGCCTCTATGGTTTGTGGAAAACCATCATTTTAAGAGTTAAATTACAGAAAAAGCAGGCAAAATAAATATGAAATGAATCTACATTAGATTATTTATTTTTTTTATAGAGAATTACATTTTTAACTTGTCAGTTTTAATACCAATGAAGTAACAGTGGTCATTTACAACATTCATTTGTGTGACTTATGAAATTTTTGGAATGCACTATTCTTGTGGGATCAATACAGATAAAAAAAATTATTTAGTTAAGTTGCTAATTAATTGACTGTAACAACGATGTGAAATATGACTGTTTTCCTTTTCAGTTACTAGAACTCAGGATGTACTGAAGAAAGCAAGATCAAACCTAGAGGTAAGAAACAAACTTTGAAATTTTAAAGGAAATGGGAAAGATAGAAATGGGTTTTAAAAAGAGCTATAATTTAAAGTGATTGTAAATTTGAATGATTTAAAGCCCAGTGTTTAAAAATACTCTTAAAAACATGGGCACTTTAAGTCATTAAAGCTTCTTATACCTACCATTTTGTTGCTGAAAACACACAACAATCCGCCGCCCACAGCTCCTTCAGTATTGAGCAGATCGATGACCAATTCGGCTTCCTCCAATCGTTGTGTGCACCCTTTTGGTGTCCAGCTTGTGGGGCACACGATTGGAGGAAGCCGGATTTGTCATCGATATGCAAAATACTGAAGGAGATGCAGGGGCAGGATCTTCGGTGTGTTTACAGTAACAAAATAGTAAGTATTTAAAAAGAAGTGTAATTGTTAAGTTTATTGACTTAAAGTGCCCATGTTTTTAAGAGTATTTTTAAATACTGGGCTTTAAATCGTTCAACTTTACAATCACTTTAAGTAAATTCTGAAAGCTGCATTTTTATAGATTAATTTCAGAAAATTGTTGGAATGCTATAGATCTATAACAATGCATTGGAAAATTAAAACGCATTTATATATATTAAATAAGAACGTAATTCATGCTGTATTATCTTGCTTTGGAACTTGTAGTGTCACCTATACTTTTAGAGCCTCAATCCCCAATTTTTTTTCAGCCTACAACCTGCTTAGCTCCATCTCCCTATCCTACCCCTAAATGCTCTTGCCTCAAGGGGCGATGTAGAGCACTGTTTACTAAAGTGGGCTTTTCATGCTATCATGTTGCCATCAAAAAGCTGAACAAATCAGTAATATATTTGTTTCTTTGATGTCAAATCAATTCATAGAAATATTTCTCTTGTTAAGTGTAGTCAGTCCACGGGTCATCCATTACTTATGGAATATATCTCTTCCTCACAGGAAGCTGCAAGAGGATCACCCAGCAGAGCTTGCTACATAGCTCCTCCCCTCACATGTCATATTCAGTCATTCTCTTGCAGCCTTAACTAGATAGGTCGCTGTGAGAGGTCTGTGGTGTTTTTTAACTTAGTTTATTTCTACAATCAAAAGTTGTTATTTTAAATGGCACCGGAGTGTGCTGTTTATTCTCAGGCAGCATTAGAAGAAGAATCTGCCTGCGTTTTCTATGATCTTAGCAGACGTAACTAAGATCCACTGGCTGTTTCTCATCTGAGGAGTGAGGTAACTTCAGAGAAGGGGAATAGCATGCAGGGCCCCCCTGCAAATGAGGTATGTGCAGTAATTATTTTTCTGAGGAATGGAATTGACTGAGAAAATACTGCTGATACCAATGTAATGTAAGTTCAGCCTTAAATGCAGTGATAGCGACTGGTATTAGGCTGATGAGTGTGTGTACACTGAATGTATTTTTCTAAGGAATGGAATTGACTGTTAATATTCGAAATAATGTATGAGCCTTAACTGCAGTACAAGCGACTGGTAGCAGGCTTATGTAATAACAATCATAACTTTTCAAATGTATGTTTAAAACGTTTTACTGGCATGTTAATCGTTTTTTGTGAGGTACTTGGTGATAAAACTTATTGGGGCATGATTTTTACCACATGGCCATCTTTGTTTTCTGCATAGAAACAGTTTTCTGAGCTTCCCCACTGTTGTAATATGAGTGGGAGGGGCCTATTTTAGAGCTTTTTTGCGCAGTAAAAATTCAGTCACAATCTGTCTACTTCATCCTCCATGAATCCAGATCGTCTCTAGAGAGCTCAGGGGTCTTCAAAATTCATTTTGAGGGGAGGGTAATCAGTCACAGCAGACCTGTGACAGTGTGTTTTTGACTGTGAGAAAAACGTTAATTATTAAATTGTTAATCCCGTTTTTGGGTATTAAGGGTTAATCATCCATTTGCTGGTGGGTGCAATCCTTTGCTAACTTAATACATTTACTGTGAAAATTGGTTGCTATAACTATTTTGGTTCATTGTTATTTCAACTGTGAAAGCTTTTTGTGCTTCTTAAAGGCACAGTAGCGTTTTTTATATTGCTTGTAAATTTATTTAGAAAAGTATTTCCAAGCTTGCTAGTCTCATTGCTAGTCTGTTTTTAAACATGTCTGACACAGATGAATCTCTTTGTTCACTATGTTTAAAGGCCAATGTGGAGCCCAATAGAAATTTATGTACTAATTGCATTGATGCTACTTTAAATAAAAGTCAATCTTTACATGTAAAGAAATTATCACCAGACAATGCCGACTAACTCTCCTCACGTGTCAGTACCTTCGCCTCCCGCTCAGGAGGTGCGTGATTTTGTGGCGCCAAGTACATCAGGGAGGCCTTACAAATCACTTTGCAAGACATGGCTACTGTTATGACAGAAGTATTATCTAAATTGCCAGAATTAAGAGGCAAGCGCGATAGCTCTGGGTTAAGGACAGAGCGCGCGGATGAGGTGAGAGCCATGTCAGATATTGCGTCACAGTTTGCAGAACGTGAAGACGGAGAGCTTCATTCTGTGGGTGACGGATCTGATCCAGGGAGACTGGATTCAGAGATTTCTAATTTTAAATTTAAGCTTGAGAACCTCCGCATATTGCTAGGGGAGGTATTAGCGGCTCTGAATGATTGTAACACGGTTGCAATTCCAGAAAAATTATGTAGGTTGGATAGATACTATGCGGTACCGGTGTGTACTGACGTGTTTCCTATACCTAAAAGGCTTACAGAGATTATTAGCAAGGAGTGGGATAGACCTGGTGTGCCCTTTTCCCCTCCTCCCATATTTAGGAAAATGTTTCCTATAGACGCCACCACACAAGACTTATGGCAGACGGTCCCTAAGGTGGAGGGAGCAGTTTCTACTTTAGCTAAGCGTACCACTATCCCGGTGGAGGATAGTTGTGCCTTTTCAGATCCAATGGATAAGAAAATTAGAGGGTTACCTTAAGAAAATGTTTGTTCAACAAGGTTTTATCTTACAGCCCCTTGCATGCATTGCGCCTGTCACTGCTGCGGGCGGCATTCTGGTTTGAGTCTCTGGAAGAGGCCATTCGCACAGCTCCATTGGATGAAATTATGAACAAGCTTAAAGCACTTAAGCTAGCTAATGCATTTGTTTCTGATGCCGTCGTACATTTAACCAAACTTACGGCTAAGAACTCCGGATTCGCCATCCAAGCGCGCAGAGCGCTATGGCTTAAATCCTGGTCAGCTGACGTGACTTCTAAATCTAAATTGCTTAATATTCCTTTCAAAGGGCAGACCTTATTCGGGCCCGGCTTGAAAGAAATTATAGCTGACATTACGGGAGGTAAGGGCCATGCTCTACCTCAGGACAGGGCCAAATCAAAGGCCAAACAGTCTAATTTTCGTGCCTTTCGTAACTTCAAGGCTGGAGCAGCATCAACTTCCTCTGCTCCAAAACAGGAAGGAGCTGTTGCTCGTTACAGGCAGGGCTGGAAAGTTAACAAGTCCTGGAACAAGGGCAAGCAGGCCAAGAAACCTGCTGCTGCCCCCAAGACAGCATGAAGAGAGGGCCCCCTATCCGGAAACGGATCTAGTGGGGGGCAGACTTTCTCTCTTCGCCCAGGCTTGGGCAAGAGATGTCCAGGATCCCTGGGCGTTGGAGATCATATCTCAGGGATATCTCCTGGACTTCAAAACTTCTCCTACACGAGTGAGATTTCATCTTTCAAGGTTATCAGCAAACCAAATAAAGAAAGAGGAGTTTCTACGCTGTGTACAAGACCTTTTACTAATGGGGGTGATCCACCCAGTTCCGCGGACGGAACACGGGGCAGGGATTCTATTCAAATCTATTTGTGGTTCCCAAGAAAGAGGGAACCTTCAGACCAATCTTGGACTTAAAAATCCTAAACAAATTTCTAAGAGTTCCATCATTCAAAATGGAAACTATTCGAACCATCCTTCCCATGATCCAAGAGGGTCAGTACATGACCACAGTGGATTTTAAAGGATGCCTACCTTCACATACCGATTCACAAGGATCATTATCGGTACCTAAGATTTGCTTTCCTAGACAGGCATTACCAGTTTGTAGCTCTTCCCTTCGGATTAGCTACGGCTCCAAGAATCTTTACAAAAGTTCTGGGCTCACTTCTGGCGGTACTAAGACCGCGAGGCATAGCGGTGACTCCGTACCTAGACGACATTCTGATACAAGCGTCAAGTTTTCAAACTGCCAAGTCTCATACACAGATAGTTCTGGCATTTCTGAGGTCGCATGGGTGGAAGGTGAACGTGGAAAAGAGTTCTCTATTACCACTTACAAGAGTTCCCTTTCTAGGGACTCTTATAGATTCTGTAGAGATGAAAATTTACCTGACAGAGGCCAGGTTATCAAAACTTCTAAATGCTTGCCGTGTCCTTCATTCCATTCCACACCCGTCAGTAGCTCAGTGCATGGAAGTAATCGGCTTAATGGTAGCGGCAATGGACATAGTACCATTTGCGCGCCTGCATCTCAGGACCGCTGCAAATTGTGCATGCTAAGTCAGTGGAACGGGGATTACTCAGATTTGTCCCCCCTACTAAGTCTGGATCAAGAGACCAGAGATTTTCTTCTATGGTGGCTCTCTCGGCCACATCTGTCCAAGGGGATGACCTTTCGCAGGCCAGATTGGACGATTGTAACAACAGACGCCAGCCTTCTAGGCTGGGGCGCAGTCTGGAACTCCCTGAAAGCTCAGGGATTATGGACTCAGGAGGAGAAACTCCTCCCAATAAATATTCTGGAATTAAGAGCAATATTCAATGCTCTCCTAGCTTGGCCTCAGTTAGCAACTCTGAGGTTCATCAGATTTCAGTCGGACAACATCACGACTGTGGCTTACATCAACCATCAAGGGGGAACCAGAAGTTCCCTAGAGATGTTGGAAGTCTCAAAGATAATTCGCTGGGCAGAGTCTCACTCTTGCCACCTGTCAGCAATTTAAATCCCAGGCGTAGAGAACTGGGAGGCGGATTTTCTAAGTCGCCAGACTTTTCATCCGGGGGAGTGGGAACTTCATCTGGAGGTCTTTGCTCAACTGATTCTTCATTGGGGCAAACCAGATCTGGATCTCATGGCGTCTCGCCAGAACGCCAAGCTTCCTTGTTACGGATCCAGGTCCAGGGACCCGGGAGCGGTGCTGATAGATGCTCTGACAGCCCCTTGGGTCTTCAACATGGCTTATGTGTTTCCACCATTCCCGATGCTTCCTCGTTTGATTGCCAAGATCAAACAGGAGAGAGCTTCGGTGATTCTGATAGCGCCTGCGTGGCCACGCAGGACCTGGTATGCAGACTTAGTGGACATGTCGTCCTGTCCACCGTGGTCTCTACCTCTGAGACAGGACCTTCTAATTCAGGGTCCTTTCAAACATCCAAATCTAATTTCTCTGAGGCTGACTGCATGGAGATTGAACGCTTGATTCTATCAAAGCGTGGCTTCTCGGAGTCGGTTATTGATACCTTAATACAGGCTAGGAAGCCTGTTACCAGAAAAATTTACCATAAGATATGGCGTAAATATTTATATTGGTGCGAATCCAAGAGTTACTCATGGAGTAAGGTTAGGATTCCTAGGATATTGTCCTTTCTACAAGAGGGTTTAGAAAAGGGCTTATCTGCTAGTTCGTTAAAGGGACAGATTTCTGCTCTGTCTATTCTTCTACACAAACGTCTGGCTGAAGTTCCAGACGTTCAGGTTTTTTGTCAGGCTTTAACTAGGATTAAGCCTGTGTTTAAGACTGTTGCTCCGCCGTGGAGCTTAAAACTTAGTTCTTAATGTTCTTCAAGGCGTTCCATTTGAACCCCTTCATTCCATTGATATCAAGCTGTTATCCTGGAAGGTTTTGTTTTTGATGGCTATTTCCTCGGCTCGAAGAGTCTCTGAGTTATCTGCCTTACATTGTGATTCTCCTTATCTGATTTTTCATTCAGACAAGGTAGTTCTGCGTACTAAACCTGGGTTCTTACCTAAGGTAGTTACTAACAGGAATATCAATCAAGAGATTGTTGTTCCATCACTGTGTCCTAACCCTTCTTCAAAGAAGGAACGACTTTTGCATAATTTGGACGTAGTGCCGTGCCCTGAAGTTCTATTTGCAGGCAACTCTAAAGATTTTCGTCAAACTTCTTCCCTGTTTGTCGTTTACTCTGGACAGAGAAGAGGTCAAAAGGCTTCGGCTACCTCTCTCTCTTTTTGGCTTTGTAGCATAATACGTTTAGCCTATGAGACTGCTGGACAGCAGCCTCCTGAAAGGATTACAGCTCATTCTACTAGAGCTGTGGCTTCCACCTGGGCCTTTAAAAATGAGGCCTCTGTTGAACAGATTTGCAAGGCTGCGACTTGGTCTTCGCTTCACACCTTTTCAAAATTTTACAAATTTGACACTTTTGCTTCTTCGGAGGCTGTTTTTGGGAGAAAGGTACTTCAGGCAGTGGTTCCTTCTGTTTAATGTTCCTGCCTTGTCCCTCCCTTCATCCGTGTACTTTAGCTTTGGTATTGGTATTCCATAAGTAATGGATGACCCGTGGACTGACTACACTTAACAAGAGAAAACATAATTTATGCTTACCTGATAAATTATTTCTCTTGTAGTGTAGTTAGTCCACGGCCCGCCCTGTCTTTAAGGCAGACCTAAATTTTAATTAAACTCCAGTCACCACTGCACCCTATGGTTTCTCCTTTCTCGTCTGCTTTGGTCGAATGACTGAATATGACATGTGAGGGGAGGAGCTATGTAGCAAGCTCTGCTGGGTGATCCTCTTGCAGCTTCCTGTTAGGAAGAGATATATTTCATAAGTAATGGATGACCCGTGGACTGACTACACTACAAGAGAAATAAATTTATCAGGTAAGCATAAATTATGTTTTTGTTAAACTAGTGTGCACCAGCAGCAGACCTACTCAACAGAGAGCTCTGGTGCAAACATTTGTTGAGGCCCCTTCAAAGGTAACTCAATAATATGCAATACAAATAATATATATGCTTCTCTGTATATTAATTATATATATATATATATATATATACATATATATATATATATATATATATATATATATATAGGCAGTGGGCACATGTTTAGACTGACTGCTATGGGCTACCCGTACTGCTATGGGCTCACTCAGCACTTGGGCCCTAGTGCCAATGCACTTGCTGCACCAATGGTAGTTCCGCCCCTGGTATGCCCCTATACTATAGACTTTGATAAAATGCCAGTACGTTCTCCTAGTCAGTGTCCCAGTTTAGTGCAGATGTTTACTGTAGCACCAAACAAAACAATGGATAGAGGTTCTTGTGTATATTTCTGATTTTGTTTCTTGTGTTTTTGTACCTACCCTTTAATTTTCTGAGTTTGTTCAGAAGAACAGTGAGAAGGGTCCTTCTGTAAAGCCTCACTGTCCCACCAGTAAAGGTAAAATAGCATCCAAGTTTGTGTGAGCAGATTTTTTATTGTTTGCATCATCGCATCTCATAGTGCTTTACCTTTTACCTGCTTTATATGTGA
Organism: Bombina bombina; assembly: GCF_027579735.1. Classification (NCBI taxonomy): domain Eukaryota; kingdom Metazoa; phylum Chordata; class Amphibia; order Anura; family Bombinatoridae; genus Bombina; species Bombina bombina. The sequence continues at coordinate 65,332,394 of NC_069508.1, forward strand.
CTCACATACACTACATAAAAGCCACCTGTATAGTGAGCTCTCCTTGCGCAAATTAACTAAACACTTGATGTTACTAGTTCCTGCTTAATTAGTTGAGTCGTCAATTTATAACACACTACAATGTCCCAAACCCACAGGAAATATAGTTATATAATAGCTGCTTTTCCAAACTTCTGTATCAGGTAATTCCTATCCCTCTGTGGAATATGCACCATCAAATTTAGCTACTTGTTATTTATTCAGAACTAACTATCAGATTATATTAGATTATATTTACTATATAGGAGGGAATTACTTACCTTTTAACAGAATATGGAAAATGAAATAAATGGACTTTTGAGGATATTTTTTACATAGTTACTACTGATATAACCCATTAACCCTTTCCCCACCACAATTATCTCTTTCTAAAATTTTGACAGTAAGCCTACCTATTCACATTTGTTATTGGTTAATCAGATTAACCAACCACAAATGCGTAATTGTTTCCTATATAGAAGGAAAATACTCACCTTTAAACAAAATATGGACATTGCAATGAATTTACTTTTGAGTACAATTTTTTTTCAAATTACTACAAAGCAGTATTTTTTATTCACATTTGGGTAAGTGGTTGTAACGGAGAGGGGGAATAGGTTGCTGAATTAATAAGATACTGTATTGTATGAAGACTCATCTTTCATCAGTTAATTTAACAAACCATTCCTTTGTATTCTAACCCATGTGATTGATCGTGCTACACAGCAATGACTGAACGGCTATTTAATTAATAATTCATCATGCTTCTTACTCATTTTAAGAATGTGGTTTTGCAATTAATTTATAAAGCATGAATGTTTCTTAGGCTGCATATATTGTTATTTACATTTAGTTATTGTCCGTTAGTTATGGAAAAGATTTTAGTAAATGTATGTGCTTGACGCATTGATTGGGAGAACGGTAGAAACATTCTGAGGTTTTTTTAAGACCATGATGTGTGTACCCCTTTAGATCATTTTACAGAGAGAAAGCCTTTAACCTCTGTTGAGTGGTTCTAGAATTTAGTATACAAGTTAATTCTACCTCCTAAAAAATGGTCAACAAACATTTGACCATTCCTGAACTGATTTAAGATCAGCAAATGGATACTAAATCATTTTTCAATGTTGCTATGGTAACCTAAGGCATTATTGAAGACCATATTAGAACAGATAAATACTATATTATATTTAAAGTTTATTAATGACATGCTGTTTTGTAGACCTGTGACCTATGTATTTTGTCGAAATTTCTCCAGAAACCCTTTGCCAATGATCATATTTATTGATATAGATCTTATTAATTATAGTGACTTGATAAGTAGAGTGCTCTACCTGTATAAAAGTTTTTTGATAAATGACGTGATTTTAGTTGTATTTAAGTGGTTGACTATACTTATGGTACTGCTTCATTATACAGGGGTTGTAGACAATAATTGTGGGCAATTCTTTAAAGGGACATTAAGCACTTTGAGATAGTAATATAAAATGATAAATTGTATATATAAAAACAACTCTGCAATATGCTTTCATAATTTATTTTCTCCCCTTTTTCTGTAATTCCATTCTGAAATTGTGAGCTTTTCAGTTACTGTTAGAAATGGAAGTGCAGAACACTTATATTCCACACAGCTATTGGCTGCACACTCTAGTGATCTATTTATACCTGTCCCTAATTGGCCACAGCAGAGAAGGTAACCTAAGTTACAACATGGCAGCTCCCATTGTTTTATAGACACTAAAACTTAACACTTATTTTGTCAATATTTAAAAAACTAATGACATTTTAAAAAATACATCTACATGTTATTCTCAGACTAATCTTTTCTTTTTATGCATCATTCTATTTAGCATTTATTTTGTGTTTAATGTCCCTTTAATGATATGCCCCTTGTCCATTTTGAAAGGTTGAATTTCCTTGAAGTCTTTAAGGTTTCCTCTAATAATTGCTGGCTTCCCTCTGAGTTTAATTTATTTTTCTACCTATTAAAGAAGTTGATGATTTCGGGTTTCTGCTCTTTCTTTTTCTGTCAAGTCATAAAAGAATACAGCAGTATGAACCGCTACCGTTAAGGATATTCATTTTTCCACATACATAGTAGACAAGGCTTCTCTTTGTTCTCAGTAATTATGTGAAATCATGGGAAGAAAATTATAAATAAATATATATCACATAGAAAATATTTTCTCATTGTGTGATATCTCATGTTATTTTGTCACATTGTAGACATGTTTCTTTTGAATAGTTTTTTTACCCATTTTTCATACTGGTTCATTACATGAAAGTCTTGTTCCATAGAACCTTTGGTTTCATTAAAGTGCCATAAGTCAAAATTTTATATGCTCTAATTTGTTAGAGCATGTCATTTAAAGACTATTGACCCTACACTACTTTGTGTTTATCCCTCGCAAAGGGGTTAAACACACAGTAGAAGTACTACTTTGGACCACTCAAGAAACCACCGCTGATCCATTTAGCAGCGCTAGTTGACTATCTGAATAGTTCCCTCAACAATATCATTTTCACCAGTCTATATCGTTAGATTTTACTCAAGTTTTAATGTAGGCGTACAGATTTAAATTTGATTCCCCTCTCAATTTAAAGGGACACTGAACCCAAATGTTTTCTTTCATGATTCAGATAGAGCATGCAATTTTAAGCAACTTCCTAATTTACTTCTATCAATTTTCCTTCATTCTCTTGCTATCTTTATTTGAAAAAGAAGGCATCTAGGCTAAGGAACCAGCAAATTTTTGGTTCAGACCCATGGACAGCACTTGTTTATTGGTGCTGTCCAATCAGCAAGGACAACCCAGGTTGTTCACCAAAAATGGGCCGGCATCTAAACTTACATTCTTGCTTTTCAAATAAACATACCAAGAGAATGAAGAAAATTTGATAATAGGAGTAAATTAGAAAGTTGCTTAAAATGTCATGCTCTTTCTGAATCACGAAAGAAAAAAATATTGGGTTCATTGTCCCTTTAAGAACCATGTCTGTAGGGAATGATTCACTTGATATTATTATTACTTTTATTTAATTTTGGAGTCCAATGGAAGCCAGTGTATGGATTGGCATAGAGGAAAGATGGAGGTCAAACAAACTGTTTTTGAGCTGGATAAATCTGACAGAGACATTTAGTATAGATTTTGTTAGGTGGTTGTCCAATTAGAAAGGAGTTGCAATGACTAATATGTAATATTCTAAAAACAGCATTTTTTTTCAGTAAATAATTTTTCATTTTAAGGGAATTCAAATAAAATTTAAAGCTGGACCTAGGTTAATCTCTTGTACTTTGCCCTGTTATAGGTCAGATGCAGCAGCGAACTACAAAACACTATCCTGTCTCAGAAGAACCACCTAGAAAGAAAAGTCTGCTGAAATCCATTAGGAGGCAGGAGAATTGGACATGCAATGGACTCATTGAAGCTTCCCTGTATTAAAACATCCATGACAATGTGGAAGTTGAGAAAAAATGGAAAGTAACTCCCAGGTGTTGATTATAAAACAAAACACTTCTGTTAAGGGGAAATTGGTTCTAATGTAATTAGAATATATTCAAACATTGGTTCCTCTAGCTCCATACTAAATATTTAGTAAATTAAGGCTAATCACTTGTAAGAGCTTAATTTTAGTACAAAGAAAAACTAGTACCCAGCCTTTCACAGGCAAATTATCTGCACAGAAAGAATATACAATGTACCATAAAAAATTCTCTCAGTAATGGAGGTTAAAGGTGCATAGTTCATGGTATACTTAAATATACTGTGTCATCTCTCTGGCAAATACAATAATTTTGTCACTAAGATGTATTTTTCATCTTCAAGTAAAGGGCTCTGTATTTGTAGGGAATTATTAGGCTCAACTTTGGACAAAGATGCAGTTAAAATAATAAATGGGTACTGGAATCCATTTAGCATGGACTAGAAGAAGTATTTTGTTTCCTTATTCAACCGCCAGTCAGTTTTTCCATTTAATAAATTAACTGAAGTGTGTTTTTCTTTTATTTTGCTGTGAATTCATTTCATAGTTTTGTTTAGAAAGAGTGGAAGTTAACGTAATATTTTGTTTGCAATACTTTTGGAGTTAGTTCTCCTATGCATTCAGTAAATGACCTAAGATAAAGCATAACCATAACGATGAGTAAGTGGAAAGATAATCTATCTATAACTCAAGTAAAAATAAGATATTGTATGCCATACACTGGGCCAGTATTTACCTGCCAATATAGTGTTGTGGTGTATCCATGTTCTTCTACAGATACAAAAAGACTCACATTGGATTCTACCCAATTTTTCAATCTTAACACCTCTATCCATACGTGCTTCTAGAAATAAACAATGCTATTATAATATTAAACTGCTGAAGATTGATTCACTGTCTCAGTCTGGAAAGGTTGAGGGCCATGTAAAATGTATTGGAGGATTTGCTCAAAAAGTAAGTTACCTTCTTCATTCGGAAACCATTGACAATCTTTTTCTTAAATAATCTTCTCTCAGTGTTTTGTTGTAGTTAGATCTGAATTATTACTTATACAATGCCTCATATTCATAGGGTGTTAAGTAAGATTGTAAAAGATTGTCTTTCCATTTACAAAACTCCATATGCCAACAACTCATAAGGCCTGGAAAATGGTTTCTTTTAGATCTATGAATAATAAAAGATAGGAATTATTCTCTCAACAAAATCTCTTAATTATGCAGTACTATCGAAGGCTTCTACGACAATGCCTTATGCACAAGTTTCACCAGCACAACATTATGATTGGTGGAATTGGACATAACAAATGTTTCAAACATATAAACTTGATTCAGCACCTACAAAACATAATGTTTCAAACATTATTGTCCACGGTGACCTTGAATGTTTTTATGGAACCCAGAAGCCTGATTTATTGACACACAGCATACTGAACAATCTGAGTCAAATGCATTTCTTGTTGAATTTTGTAGTGGAATGTCTACAAAATCTATGGAAATTAGTATATAAAAAATCCAGATGTTAGTTTGTCAGTAGTGTTTATTTATTATTGTTAATAGCAAGGATGGTGGATAGACAACTATATATACACTAGACTACAAAATTAATTTAACTGCTTCCAAGTCTCTAAAAGATTCTTCAAATTGTGTAAATCAATATAAAGATACAATGCAAACACAGCATCATCTATATATATATAAAATTATAAACCAGTGTAAGTATTTCTATTCTGGCATGAATATACCCACTTCCATTTTCAAGCATATACAGCAACAAGGGTATATATCCATGACAGATCTGGAATCTAACAACTGGTATATTTGATGCTGTAAAGTTGCTTCCTATAAACAGCTATATAAGCTGTATTTGTAAATATAAGTTTACCATTTGGTGTTTGTGTTGAGTTCCTACTCACTTAAAAGCTTTAAAAATAACTGCTCTTATGATTTTTAATTGATCATTACTGAGTGCCATATTTTATTTTAAGATTTCACTTTATTTTTTAAATTATAACAATTAGAATGTAATTTTTTTTCATTATGGTTACCCTTTTTTTTCTACAAAGACCAGAAATTACTTATGGGAATAAGAAAATCATGACATTATAAATATATTTAAATTAACTTTAAAGATGGATACATTTATGTAATTAATGAGGTTGTGTAAACTTACGACTGTCACCCCTATTATAAAAAGTATTAATATATGATACAAAATGTATTTATATGTATATATTTCTGTATATATTGCATATGTGTGCAGTGTATAGGCATTCTGCCTTTTGGTTTTCTTTGTAAGCAGTGAATAAATTGTACGTTTATTGCCTCCCATGAATAATATGGGAAGATTAAAAAATCTGGGGGGAAAAAAGTAAAAGGCGCATCCTTTTAGTACAGAGTTCCCTATTAAAAATAAGGAAAATAAACAAATACAGTGTTTGATATTTGGTGTTTCTGTTTATTTGTGTATATCAAAACACGGGTTAAACACTTTGTTACTATTATTTTTTCTTTTTAAAGCATCTCAAACTATGCAGCAGATTTGCTAAGGAGGTTGAGGAGGCTGAAACCACTGGTATTCTTCTGTAAAATAAACAGATGATAGTGGAGCACAGATCCATAAAAATACAATTTAAAAAAAAGCATCAAAACCACAAACGTTTAAAACAAGGGTTGAGAAACACTGGGTCTTACGCATTTCGACTCACACGACTCACACAGGTGCCTTAATCATAGACCTTGGCTTCCCTAAAAAGGTCCTACAGGTAAAGTCATAGGCAAAAGATTATAGGTAGAGTGAAACACCTCCACAGTGTGATATACACCCCTCACATTTTTGTAAATATTTTATTATATCTTTTCATGTGACTAAAGAAATTACACTTTGCTTCAAAGTAAAGTAGTGAGTGCACAGCCTGTATAACAGTGTAAATTTGCTGTCCCCTCAAAATAACTCAACACACAGCCATTAATGTCTAAACCGTTGGCAACAAAAGTGAGTACACCCCTAAGTGGAAATGTCCAAATTGGGCCCAAAGTGTCAATATTTTGTGTGGCCACCATAATTTTCCAGCACTGCCTTAACCCTCTTGGGCATGGAGTTCACCAGAGCTTCACAGGTTGCCACTGGAGTCCTCTTCTACTCCTCCATGATGACATCACAGAGCTGGTGGATGTTAGAGACCTTGCGTTCCCCCACATTCCATTTGAGGATGCCCCACAGATGCTCAATAGGGTTTAGGTCTGGAGACATGCTTTGACGGTCCATCACCTTTAACCTCAGCTTCTTTAACAAGGCAGTTGTCATCTTGGAGGTGTGTTTGGGGTCGTTATCATGTTGGAATATTACCATGTGGTCCAATCTCTGAAAGGAGGGGATCATGCTCTGCTTCAGTATGTCAAAGTACATGTTGACATTCATGGTTCCCTCAATGAACTGTAGCTCCTCAGTGCCGGCAGCACTCATGCAGGCCCAGACCATGACATTCCCACCACCATGCTTGACTGTAGGCAAGACACACTTGTCTTTGTACTCCTCACCTGGTTGCCGCCACACACGCTTGACACCATCTGAACCAAATAAGTTTATCTTGGTCTCATCGGACCACAGGACATGGTTCCAGTAATCAATGTCCTTAGTCTGCTTGTCTTCAACAAACTGTTTGCGGGCTTTCTTGTACATCATCTTTAGAAGAGGCTTTCTTCTGGGACGACAGCCATGCAGACCAATTTTATGCAGTGTGTGGCGTATGGTCTGAGCACTGACAGGCTGACCCCCCACACCTTCAACCTCTGCAGCAATGCTGGCAGCACTCATATGTATATTTCCCAAAGACAACCTCTGGATATGACACAGAAGCATGTGCACTCAACTTCTTTGGTCGACCATGGCGAGGTCTGTTCTGAGTGTAACCTGTCCTGTGAAACCGCTGTATGGTCTTGCCCACCATGCTGCAGCTCAGTTTCAGGGTCTTGGCAATATTATTATAGCCTAGGCCATCTTTATGTAGAGCAACAATTCTTTTTTTCAGATGCTCAGAGAGTTCTTTGCCATGAGGTGCCATGTTGAGCTTCTAGAGACCAGTAGGAGAGAGTGTGAGAGTGATAACACCAAATTGAGCCCAATTTGGACATTTACACTTAGGGGTGTACTCACTTTTGTTGCCAACAGTTTAGACATTAATGGCTGTGTGTTGAGTTATTTTGAGGGACAGCAAATTTACACTGTTATACAGGCTGTACACTCACTACTTTACATTGTAGTAAAGTGTCATTTCTTCAGTGTTGTCACATGAAAAGATATAATAAAATATTTACAAAAATGTGAGGGGTGTACTCACTTTTGTGAGATACTGTGTATATATATAATTTATTATTATAATATATTTATTATAATTATAAATATATATATGAGTATATATATATATATATATATATTAAAAAAAAGAAGAAGAAAGAGGCGCACAAGGCGAGACTCAAGTGAAGAAATTTATTGCAAGTTACTGCACACGCAAAACAAATTGCACTTACTAGATTTAAAATAAAACAGGCATTCAAGTGGAGTGCTGTGTTCTTACAGCTACCCTGTCTCACACGACAGGCATAGATAGTCTGCCTTATCAAATGCTGCAATCAGAGTCCGGGGAAGTTTCCGGATCCTTTTCCAAAACTCTGTGTAGCTCGTGGGGACATGAAGACTTGTAAGTTCCTAACACCTCCAGGTGATATGCAGAGTCTTTTTCAAATTATCTCCTTTGGGTCATCATATTAACCAGAGATTTTCATAGACAGTCCATTCAGACCATATACGTTGAACCCTGCATATGGGTAACTTTATCAAGGTACTGTAAAATACTGTTAAACACTGTCAAACACAGTAATCTTTAAACACAGGTTTTTTTTTAACGTCAGGAGCTGCAATATTGAGTTCCATTTTTTCTTGATCTTGGTTCCTTATAAATTTTTAAGAATTGTATATCTTGATGGTACCACAATAACATAAGGTATATTACGAATATTTAAGAAGCTTTATAATAAGCATATGAGAAGTGTGCTTTTATATTTTATATCTTTGCATTTATATTACATATTTCTGATTTTGTATTCTGGTGAGGAGAGAGAGAGATATATATAACAACAAGATAATATTTGTTTAGTGTCAGATTCTTAGCGCAATTCTTTTTCTTCTGTTTATATTATATATATATAATTATATATATGATTATACAAAATGTACAAATGTATATTCAGTCATGGTGATATATATAGTGACGAGTAACATTTTGGCCTTTCTAGCTGCTTAGGACTTGACATTTTTGAGCCATATGAATGTAGGTCCCTTGTTCCCCACACCATTGTCTGGTATTAACTGCAGAGAAGTGTGAGGTCCTCATGGGGGTTAGATACCATCTAAAAGAAGTATTTATACAATTCTCCTTAAGATCCACACAGACTAAACCCTTACAAGAATCATAAAATATCTGATTCTAATCACATTTTGGGAAATCCTCTCCAATGTCCCTCTCCCATTTTTCTAAAAATGTTGGTTTAGTATTATGTTTAGTCTCTTGTATAGTTAGATATAGCATGGAAATAATCTGTTTATCTCATGTTTTACATAGTCGTTCCAGTGTGGTATATGGTTGCTATCTCAGGTGGGTACAGTGCTTGGCAAGAGCTGAAGAGATTTGGAGGTAGAGATACCAGTGTAATGTTTGTGGGAATATTTTATCCTGAGTATAAGTTAATATACGTCCCTGCTCTAGAAAGTCAGCAACTATGTATAGACCCTTATTTTCTAATTTCCCTATTTTTGTGTGGAGCTCTGAGAGTAGAAGGATGTTAATTGGGAGTACCTTAGATTTTGTGGGTATCAGATTTAATGATTTGGTGAGGGGTTTCCAAAGTTGATTTGTATCTGATTTGATAGGTGATCTATAACCGCTGGGGCAGGTTTTACATTCCAAATCCCATAATATATCGTTTGGGTTCTAATATCCCCCCAAATCTGCCTCAATTTTTGTCTAAAGGACATTCTGCAGATTCTTACTGAGCAGGATGGTTTGGGCTAATCTGGTTGTCTGGTAATAATCCAGTAGATTGGGCATTCCTACTCCCACCATCTGTCTGTGTTGAGTTAGTAGTGGGATGCAATTCTTGCCCTCTTCTCCCCCCGTAGTAAGATGAGGAGGTCAGATTTAAGATTATGTAAGTCTATAGGGGGAATCCTAACTGGTAGGGTCCTAAAGAGCTATCATATCCATGGAAGGATATTCATTTTTATGGCTGACAGTCGGTAATACCATGAAAAGTTACCCTTCCTCCACTTTCCAAAGTCCCTTTAATTGTTTTATTGAGTGGTATGTAGTTCAGTTTATATAGAATTGCATAGGTGTCTGATATTTTGATTCCTAGATAGGTGATGGAGTGCTTAGCCCAAGTGATATTGAAATTGGCCTCAATTAGTTTTTTAGTGTGTGCGGGAAGGCCTAGGGATAGTGCCTCACATTTATCTAGGTTATTTTATAGCCTGATATGTCTGAGAATTCTTGTATAGTTTGGTAGAGATTAGGTAAAGAAATTAAAGGTTTGGCCAAAGTCAACAGGACATCACTGGCAAATAATGAGAGCTTGTACTCAGAGTCTCCTAAGTGGACTCCTGCTATATCTGGGGCGTTTCTAATACATGAAGCAAGTGGTTCGATGCATAAGGCAAACAGTAGTGGTGAAAGTGGGCGCCCCTGGTGGGTGCCATTCAAATTCTTAATGGGTCTGAACTGGAAGCATGCCACTCTGATAGTAGCATAGAACAGAAGTAGCAGACGCACCACAGGATCCTTATTCAGAGGTTATCTTTATTGCCATATACTGGGAGCCAGCTGGCTCCCAGTATGTGGCAATAAAGATAACCTCTGAATAAGGATCCTGTGGTGCGTCTGCTACTTCTGTTCTATTTTACTTTGAGGATTTTTGCAGTAATCCTATTGCAATATGCACCCTATTAAGGACTGAAGTGCTGGATTTTTGAACTGTTTCTACTCTGATAGTAGCAGTTAGTGTTGAGTATATTGCTTGGACTGCCCGCATGAAAGCTCCATCAACGCCCATCTCAGTCAGAACCCCTAATATATTAATCCAATCCACTCTGTCAAACACCTTCTCTGCATCCAAGGACAGATACAAAGAAGGCATTGTAGTTCCCACCAAATATTCCACCAGAGCTGTCATTCTCTGAACATTGTCAGGGGCTTTCCAGTCTTTTATGAAGCCAACCTGATCAGGGTTTATTAGATTTGGAAGATTGGCTCAAATTTTGGTAAGGATTTTAATGTCCTGATTAATCAGGGAGATTGGCCTATAGCTGTGACAACGTATCGGATTCTTACTAGCTTTAGGAATCACCACTATTTTTTCCCTTAGAATGTAAGAGGGTATTTCCCATCCTTGCATTATATCATTACAGAATTTCCTAATGTGGGGGACTAATGCCTTTTCAAATAATTTGAAATAGTCACCAGGGAAGCCATCAGGTCCCAATGCTTTACCCGATTTGAGTTCTTTGCTAACTGTTAATATCTCTTCTGCTGAGACTTCTGCATTCAATTCCTCTCTATCTACTTGACTAATAGTATTCAATTTAGTATTTTGTAGGGATTGTTGTAGCAGTGTCTGTGTCTAAAATGTCACCTTTACCTTCTGACCATCATAAAGAAGCTCATAATAATCAGCAAAAGTATCTGCAATTTCCAGCGGGTTAGAGGTGAGAATCCTGTTGGATCTCAGCAGGGCAAGGATAGAGTACGCTTTAATCATTTCTCTTAGCTTGTAGGCCAGGTATTTATCAGGTTTGTTGGAATATAGGAAGCCATGTGCCTTTACCGTATTTTTCGCTCCATAAGACGCACTTTTTTCCCTTCAAAAGTAAGGGGAAATGTCTGTGCGTCTTATGGAGCGAATGTGACTGGCATTTGATTAAAAAAAATGAAGTGAATGACATCGCACAGTGTCAGGAGGGAAAAACTAGTAATGGTTAAGGAGATTTTGCTACTATGCTACTTTAATCTCTCTCAGTTGAGCAAATTGCTTTAAGCTGACCGGAACTTGTACCGGTTACGTTAGACAAATGTGCTTGTTTGCTGGAGGAGCGGCTTACTTTGGCTGTGAGAGGCAGCAGCAAGTGATACAGTGACGTAGCGAATGTGGGTGTGTACGGATCCTCCAATCCGCTCCCTGGAATTGCTGACAGGCTAGACTCTGTGTGAAAATGCCTGATCCGCGGTCTTGGAGTTAGAGATCCTGCTTGCTCTGCTCACCGCCCGCCCACCTCCTAACTCCCGCGCTATGTGATGCCTAGTGTATGTGCATTGGGGATCCTGAGAGAGGAGGAAAACACTCGGACGTACAAGCTATTTGGATTACGGTAAGTGGTTCCATAAAGGGCAATACAGACACTGGCTGCTGGTACCTACTGTCACACTCGCAGACACTATAGGTGCATGTATACTCAGCAAGTTTTTGCTTGTACGCGGTAGCCCCACGCCTCCCCCTGAGCAGCCACAGACTGACACCCAGGACACCTGCTCTTCCTGTGGCTTCAGACTCCTGGAGGACGCTGGCAGAATGGACCAGAATTTTTTTAAGAAGCAGTAAAGAGGCACTTTTTAATTTGGCTTAGTGTGAGAAACACCCATGCTGTGCCCAAAGCAGCTATGGTCACGGCCGTTCCGGAAGCAACACATTAGCCGTGTATGGGAGGATGGGAGTGTGGAGACCTAGACGGCCACACTAGCATCTCAGGGCTGGTTATAGTGTGCCCATCTAGGTCTCCACACTCCCATCCTCCCGTACACGGCTAATGTGTTGCTTCCGGAACGGCCGTGACCATAGCTGCTTTGGGCACAGCATGGGTGTTCCTCACGCTAAGCCAAATTAAAAAGTGCCTCTTTACTGCTTCTTAAAAAAATTCTGGTCCATTCTGCCAGCGTCCTCCAGGAGTCTGAAGCCACAGGAAGAGCTGGTGTCAGTCTGTGGCTCAGGGGGAGGCGTGGAGCTACCGGGTGCAAGCAAAAACTTGGTGAGTATGCAGGCACCTAACCAGCCCTGAGATGCTAGTATGCCCATCTAGGTCTCCACACTCCCATCCTCCCGTACATGGCCAATGTGTAGCTTCCGGAACGGCCGTGACCATAGCTGCTTTTGGCACAGCATGGGTGTTCTTCACACTAAGCCAAATTAAAATGTGCCTCTTCACTGCTTTCAAAAAGTCCTGGGCCATTCTGCTAGCGTCTTCCAGGAGTCTGAACTCTGAAGCCACTATATACAATTTTGCAGAGCTAGGTGGATGGATACCAGTCCAAAATTATTATACACACTGACACGCTTTAATAAATGGTTATTTAATACTTTTCATACAGTTGTCACATTTAAACTTTAAATGTGACAACTGTATGTAAAGTATTAAATAAATACTTGTCACTGCTTTTTTCTAGGTTTGGGCTACTTATGCTAAATAATGTGAGGATAGGAATGTCCCTTTAAGTCTGTATATATTTGTATAAATTATGAATTTGCTACAAATGGCATAGATATGTTTTTTATATCTGATTACTCTGTCAATATAGAATATCTGTGGGCCATTTTTTAGACTGAATTTATGAACTACATTCAGATTATTATTTTTTTCTTGTTTTTTTCCTCTAAAAACTAGGTGCGTCTTATAGTCAGGTGCGTCTTATGGAGCGAAAAATACGGGTAATTTCTCTGTTGCTCTTATTGCAGATTCATTTAAAAATTTTGATAATGTGTGTCTTTTTGTTTGAAGCAATTTAAAGGTAGCTGTAGAGAGGCTTTTCTGATGTTTTTCTAGTGTCTGTATTTCCACCTGGAGTTTGTCTATATTTTTATTAGATAGTTTAACATATCTTGATTTTTCTTTAATAAGTAGTCTTCTGACAAAAGGTTTATGGACTGCCCATGTGGTTATTGGGTTAGTAGTGGAACCTGTATTTATATGCCAATATTATGTCCAGGCTTTTAGGATCTTGGTAAAGATAGTTTGTTTTTAAGTGTATTAGGGTCGTATGTCCAAGAGCATTTTCCACGCACGTTGATTATACCTGTCAAATCTACCTGGACTATAGAATGGTGAGACCAGACACATGGGTGAATACTGTAGAAGAGGATATTACATTTGGAATTAACACCTGGCTAACAAAAACATAGTCCAGCCTGGAGTAGGATTTATGTGCATGTGAATAATATGTATAGTCTGTCGTCAGTCCATATAGACCTTCTCATGAATCTAAGGGGCCAAATTATCAAGTTCCGAATGGAGCTTGATGCCCCTGTTTCTAAAGACCGCTGCTCCATAACTTGTCCGCTTGCTCTAAGGCTGCGGACATCAATCCACCCGATCCTATACGATCGTGCTGATTGACACCCTCTGCTAGCAGCCAAACCTTAACTCCTTAACTCGTCCACCACCTCTGAGACGGCGGACAGCTATCAGCCCGATCGGATACGATCAGGTTGATTGACACCCCCTGCTAGCGGCATTGCACAAGCAGTTCACAAGAACTGCTTGTGCAATGATGAATGCCGACAGCGTATGCTGAGGACATGATACACTACATCATATCATGTCCGTCCGCACTTTAATAAATCTGCCCCTAAGACATTATGTGACGCTTGTGAATCTCTTATAGATTTGGCTATGGAGTTATGTCTGTGTTGGTTTCTGGTCATTTTAGTTACATCTTTATTAGTATAAGGAGTCAGAGAGATGTTAAAATCCCTTGCTAGGATTATTCTAGATTGAGACCATTGTGTCAAAGGATGTGAGATGTGGCTAAAAAAGGTATCTTGCTTTTCATTCGGGCAATAGAAATTACATAGAGTGATCTGCGTGTTTTGAATGCGACCCCTGACTATTAGAAACCTACCCCCAGGGTCCCTAATGACTTCTTTTGTGGTAAAGTGGATGGAATTATGGATAATGATGGAGACCCCTCTTTTCTTTTGGTCTATAGTGGAGTGATAGCGGAGTGGGAAATGACTATTCCAGTATTTTGGGATCAGGGTAGAAGTGAAGTGGGTTTCTTGTAGAAATATAATTTGTGCCCTCAATTTAGAGTACTGATTTAATTCTGTCTTACATTTCACATCCTTATTGAGGCCTCTTACATTATGTGAGAGAAATGTAACCTCATGAGTCATTATGTGCGGTTACTCACTCCTTGCGCCTCATTGCTATCCTCCCCTATAGATGTGACAGAATTATTATCTTGATGTCCCCTAATTCCCTCACTATCCGGGATCATGGAGAGCCTCCTAAGACTAATCATACACCAATAACCACGATAAACATAGGTAATAAAACTGGTAAAACAGTGCATCAACAATAACATAACATAGTGACAAATAATTAACCTGTGTTTAACAGAAAAAAATTGTGCAATAGAATATAGAAAATATGAAATATAGTCAATAACAAAGGTATCATGACTTTGGGATATACAGTAGTGACCTACTTGGTCCGCTGCTCCATCATCAGGTCGCTGACTCTGTATACCAATACATCGTAAAATCAGCTGTGTTAAATTATGTCTCTATAAGGGAGTGCAAAGTGTACTATACACAATTGAAAGGTCATGTTGTTTCTAAACCTTAATCTAGAGAAATGAAATTCACCCTTAGATAACTCTGGAATAGATATTGATATGAGATTAAAGTAAAGGAAAAATAGGAATTCCAAAATTTTTTTATACTAATCTACAGAGGACCCTCCAGAACAGAAGCCTGAGAGTGTACGGTATGTCTCTATGGGTGTGCATGTGGAACTTCAGGTTTTTGGCTTCTTCTTGGTGATTTTTTTTTTTTTTAATCTTTATTGCAAATATAACAAATACAAAGCAAGTAAAGGTTTCAGTCAGAAGAAATAAGAGCACAATTACGTATCTGAGTACATTCTTTAGCTTTACCAAAAAATTGTATCCAGTAACATCAACAGTCAATCTTTTATACATCGCTTATTTACTACCCCTCCCCCTTATGTAAACTGGAGAGTTTGGAAAATAGCAATGGGAGTGGTGATAAATATAAGGTGTGTATTGAGTGGTTCTCTTCATGCACTTGATACATGTATTTGTGCAGTTATTTTGATAGTGAAATTATGTATTCCTCCCAAATAAAGAGGATTGAGTGATAGTGATCCTATTGGTGTGTAAATAATGATATTTTTCTAGGGAAAGGGTAAGTGTGACATGTGATCTCCATTTAGCTGTAGTTGGTACCTCTATTTTTTTCCATAATTTTGGTATTAGTTTTTTTTGCACAGTCAACCATAGTAGTAAATAGTTTAGCGCTATATGAACATGTAATATTGATTGGGTTATGTAGTAAGAGGGTTGTCAGGTCATGTTGTAAGATATCGCTTTTTCCATTTCAGGTATTATGTTGGACCAGTATGTTTGTATAAGGGGGCAGAACCACCATATATGGGCCATTGTACCATGTTGGCCATAGTCTCTCCAACAGTTTCCATTTGTTTGAGGATATATTTTTGCTAGTCTGCTCAGTGTGAGATACCAGCAGCAGAGTAGCTTCATGTTCATTTCAGAGATTCCTACAGATGAGGATTTGCTCATATTTCTAAAAAATGTCTGCCAATTTTGTTTAGTGATCTTCTTCCCACTGTTTGGTGTACGAGGGTAAAGATGTCGAGTGAATTTGTAATAATAGTTTATATGAGAGCGAAAGAACACCTCTCGTTCCTTCCGTTGAGGAACATATGGATTCAAAGGGGGATAGAGGTCTGATAAAATTATGTATTTAGGGATGGGTAAGTATAAAATAAGACAGTTGTTGATAGTGGAACCAATTATTGAAGATTGATAAGTGTGAGTTTGTCATGCTAGATAGTGGTTTCAACTGTTCCCCTTGTAATACCATATAGCATGGTAGTGATTCATGTATAGTTTTCATGTCTAATGATTCAAGTGCGTAAGAAATTGGTATATTGTGATTATGTAACAAAGGGGATAAGGGGGAAGGTATTGTTGTAAAAACGTTAGGGCTTGCTGTTAGTTTGTTCCATATTCTATAGGTTTCAAGAACATTAGATGGTGTAGTGTTAGGGAGTTTCCTAGGACAGTTTACTCAAAAAAATTCTCCCCTTTAATTTGTTACCAATGATTCACTTTACACTACCCGCTGGAGTGTATTAAATTGTTTACAATTAGCTCCTTTATCCTTATATTGGCATTTGAAATAGTTGATTTAGCATGTGGTATCCCCACCTATTCCAGAAGTTTGTGGCCTCAGGTCCAAGCTATAGATAAGCTTTTTAAACACAGCCAGCAGAACAAATTACACTCACAGTGGGGTATAGAAGAGATAAGGTAATAAAATGTTAATTTTCCATTGTTCTCTCCAAGTATTGGTGATTGGTTTACGGACAGATATAAGATAAAGAAGCAGGTATATGTACACAATGTAATAAAGTAATGAGATCTGATTATACAAGCTCACCCCATTATTGTGGTTGTGGCTTCAAAACACAAAATCAGATCTTAAATATACACAAATAAACCTTAAAAAGCAAATTATCATACATTTTTTACCCTGCAGTTGGTAAAAAAGTAATTTTAAACACATTAAGGGAAAAACAATTTTACAGTATACTGTCCCTTTAATTTTTGATAGCCAGCATAAGCTTCCTAGTTGGTGGGAGTCTGTTAGTAGATGTTCTAGCTGTACCCACTCGTTATCTTTGCTGTTTAAGCACCAATCGGTTATTCTTGTTAGGTGGGATGCGTTTCTATAGAGATGAATGTTGGGGATCCCCAACCCTCCCTTATCTCTGTATCTGTATGTAGTGGCTTTCGCTATTCTAGGCATTCTATTTTGCCAAATATACTCATTTATCATATTCTGTAATTTAGTGATGTAGGTTTCAGGGATGAAGACTGGCATAGTTTGTAAGATATATAGTATGCGTGGCAGGATCGTCATTTTTACTGCGTTGATCCTACCAAAACAAAAATATGTTTCCTTTTGGATAATTCAGCCTGCGTAGTTTGAAGGAGTGAGTTGTAATTATGGGAAAGTATAAGTTGTTTGTTGTGAGATATAAACACCCCCAGGTATTTTATAGGCCCTGATTTGATTTGAAATAGATATTTATTTTCTATATCCGTCTCTACCTCAGAAGTTATGTTAATCGTTATTGCCTCTGTCTTATTTTGGTTTATTTTGTCATTTCGAGTGTATACCATAATTATTTATTTCGGCCATAAGTGCTGTCAGTGAGTTCAAAGGGGAAGTTAGGGTCAACATAATGTCGTCTGCATAAAGTAATCATTTATATTGTAGATTGTCGATGCTGAGACCAGTGATATCATTATTGTAGTGAATTTTTGTGGCAAGAATTTCTATGGCCAGGACAACCGACAGAGGGGATAAGGGGCATCCCTGTCTGGTGCCATTATGTATTGTAAAGGGTGCCAATAACGTGTCATTAAGTCGAATTCTAGCATTTGGTTGCTGGTAAAGCGCAAATATTTTATTTATGACCTGATCTCCAAATCCAAATTGAGTTAGAGAGTGTTTAAGAAAAGTCCAGTCTAGCCTGTCAAAAGCCTTTTCTGCATCTAGTGAGATAATTATTGATGGGGTCTGAGTAGTGTGGGCATGTTCTAGAAGGTTGAGTATTTTATTGGTATTGTCACGCGTCTCTCTTTTAGGTGTGAAACTCACCTGATTGATATGAAAGATTGAGGGTAATAGTTCATTTATCCTGGTAGCTAGGATTTTTGCATAACATTTTTTATATCGATATTTAATAATGAGATTGGGCGGAAATTCTCGGGACAATTGGGTGTTTTGCCAGGTTTTGGTATCACAGTTATGTGTGCCTCTATCATTGTAGGTGGAAAAGGATGCTCCACTCCTACATAATTTAGGAGATCATGTAGGTATGGTAAAAGTATATCTGAATATGTCTGAAAGTATTTAGTAGTGAAGCCACCTGGGCCGGAATTTTACCTTTATTAAGTTGTTTAATGGCCTGTAATATTTCCAATTGTGTGAAAGGTTTGTTTAATTCAGATTTTCTGTTCAGTTAATGTGGGAGTGTGGGCTTGAGCTATGTATATTTTACTCCCAAGTTATTTGATCTCTGATTGTTCCTGTGGGGTAATATTGTATAAGTTGGAGTAATATGATCTGAACTGGGTTAATATATCAGGGGTGGTCTGGATTAGTTTATTAGAGGCAGTTTTAAGTTCATATACAGGCAGTGCAGAATTATTAGGCAAGTTGTATTTTTGAGGATTAATTTTATTATTGAACAACAACCATGTTCTCAATGAACCCAAAAAACTCATTAAGATCAAAGCTGAATAGTTTTGGAAGTAGTTTTTAGTTTGTTTTTAGTTATAGCTATTTTAGGGGGATATCTGTGTGTGCAGGTGACTATTACTGTGCATAATTATTAGGCAACTTAACAAAAAACAAATATATACCCATTTCAATTATTTATTTTTTACCAGTGAAACCAATATAACATCTCAACATTCACAAATATACATTTCTGACATTCAAAAACAAAACAAAAACAAATCAGTAACCAATATAGCCACCTTTCTTTGCAAGGACACTCAAAAGCCTGCCATCCATGGATTCTGTCAGTGTTTTGATCTGTTCACCATCAACATTGCGTGCAGCAGCAACCACAGCCTCCCAGACACTGTTCAGAGAGGTGTACTGTTTTCCCTCCTTGTAAATCTCACATTTGATGATGGACCACAGGTTCTCAATGGGGTTCAGATCAGGTGAACAAGGAGGCCATGTCATTAGATTTTCTACTTTTATACCCTTTCTTGCCAGCCACGCTGTGTAGTACTTGGACGCGTGTGATGGAGCATTGTCCTGCATGAAAATCATGTTTTTCTTGAAGGATGCAGACTTCTTCCTGTACCACTGCTTGAAGAAGGTGTCTTCCAGAAACTGGCAGTAGGACTGGGAGTTGAGCTTGACTCCATCCTCAACCCGAAAAGGCCCCACAAGCTCATCTTTGATGATACCAGCCCAAACCAGTACTCCACCTCCACCTTGCTGGCGTCTGAGTCGGACTGGAGCTCTCTGCCCTTTACCAATCCAGCCACGGGCCCATCCATCTGGCCCATCAAGACTCACTCACATTTCATCAGTCCATAAAACCTTAGAAAAATCAGTCTTGAGATATTTCTTGGCCCAGTCTTGACGTTTCAGCTTGTGTGTCTTGTTCAGTGGTGGTCGTCTTTCAGCCTTTCTTACCTTGGCCATGTCTCTGAGTATTGCACACCTTGTGCTTTTGGGCACTCCAGTGATGTTGCAGCTCTGAAATATGGCCAAACTGGTTGCAAGTGGCATCTTGGCAGCTGCACGCTTGACTTTTCTCAGTTCATGGGCAGTTATTTTGCGCCTTGGTTTTTCCACACGCTTCTTGCGACCCTGTTGACTATTTTGAATGAAACGCTTGATTATTCGATGATCACGCTTCAGAAGCTTTGCAATTTTAAGAGTGCTGCATCCCTCTGCAAGATATCTCACTATTTTTGACTTTTCTGAGCCTGTCAAGTCCTTCTTTTGACCCATTTTGCCAAAGGAAAGGAAGTTGCCTAATAATTATGCACACCTGATATAGGGTGTTGATGTCATTAGACCACACCCCTTCTCATTACAGAGATGCACATCACCTAATATGCTTAATTGGTAGTAGGCTTTTGAGCCTATACAGCTTGGAGTAAGACAACATGCATAAAGAGGATGATGTGGTCAAAATACTCATTTGCCTAATAATTCTGCACTCCCTGTATATAAGATTTGATCTTTTGCTGTTTAAGGGCCATGGCCAAAAATTTCCCTGTTTCGTTCATAGAAATAAACGCTGCTTAAATTTTAGTGTGTTAATATGATTTTCTAACATTAGATATTCATCCAACGCTGATCTTGAATGGGCGAGTCTGGTTTTAATTTCTGTATTGGTGGGGTTTAATTTATGCTTGTAATCTATTTTAGATAAATTTGATGAGAGTTCAATATATTTGGTCCGTTTCAGCTTATTCATTTGAGTTTTATATTTTATAAATTCCTCTCTATTGAAACACTTATGGGCTTCCCAAACAACAAATGTGTTGGTTTCTGGTATAGCATTAATGTGGAAATGCTCCTTTAAGGATTGGCTTATTTTCTCAACAGTGTCAGTATTAAAAAGAAGGGACTCATCTAGTCTCCAGTTGAATGTTGTAGCAGGCGAATCAGGCCAGCTTACTATAGTGGTTACAGCTGAGTGATCTGACCATACAGTGGGGTAATTTTAGAGTGAACGTGTCTGGAGGAAATTCCATGCTGAGCCTGATTTCATGCACTATAAGTTCATTCTTTACTCTTACACCTCTGCCCTTCGCTTAGCTAAGCAAACCTACTTCTCTTCTCTTATATCCAACTCTTCAAACCCTAAAAGACTCTTCTCCATTTTCAGCTCTCTCCTCTACCCACCTGCACCACCCCCCATCATCTGCATTCAGTGCTCAAGACCTTGCTGACTATTTTTCAATAAAACATTTGCCATCCGAAGAAACATCCCAACACAAACCTGCAATCTCCCAACGCCGCTCCCAGTCACCCCCTCTGCCACTCTCTGCACCCTCCTTCCATCACTGAGAGTGAAATGGCTTCCCTTTTGTCTTCCTCACACCTCACTACCTGCCCACTTGACCCTATTCCTTCACATCTAATTCCTCCTCTGTCTCCCACCCTCACTCCGGCTCTTACTCACATATTCAACCTATCCCTTTCTACCGGCTCTCTCCCTGCCTCCTTCAAACATACAAAGGTCACCCCCATCCTCAAAAAGCCCTCCCTTGACCCTAACTCCCCTGCAAACTACTGCCCCATATAACTGCTCCCGCTAGCTTCAAAATTCCTTGAAAAACTAGTTTTCAATCGCCTAACCCACTTCCTGTCCTCCAACTCATTGCTCGACCCCCTGAAATCTGGCTTCCGTCCCCAACACTCAACTGAGACTGCCCTCACCAAGGTTACTAACAATCTCCTTTCTGCTATAAACAAAGGCTGCCAATCTATACTCATCTTACTTGACCTCTCTGCTGCCTTTGACACTGTTGACCATCCCCTTCTCCTACGGACTCTCAGCTCTCTTGGTCTCTGTGACACTGCCCTCTCCTGGATTCACTCTTATCTCTCTAACAGATCTTTTTCCGTCTATTTTGCTGGGGACTCCTCCTCTCTACTGCCTCTGTCTGTTGGAGTACCTCAAGGCTCTGTCCTGGGTCCTCTACTCTTCTCTATTTACACTTATTCACTGGGTAAACTTATCAACAGCTATGGCTTCAGCTATCACCTTTATGCTGATGATACCCAGATCTACCTTTCCACCCCTGCACTCTCTCCTTCTGTCAATTCTCACATCAGTGACTGCTTATCTGGCATTTCCTCCTGGATGGCCTCTCACCACCTAAAAATAAACATGTCCAAGACCGAACTACTTCTAATTCCCCCCTCTAACTCTACTCAAGTTTCTAATTTTTCTATCACTGTTGGCAGCACCACTATCTCCCCATCACCCCAAGTCCGCTGCCTCGGAGTCATGCTTCACTCAAATCTGTCCTTCATTCCCCACATCCAATTGCTCGCTTCATCCTGCCGCAACCACCTACTCAATATCTCCAAAATTCATCCGTTTCTGAGTGCTGAAACTACTAAACAGCTAATCCACTCCCTGGTAATTTCCCAACTTGACTCCTGTAACAACTTACAAACTGGCCTCCCTCTCTCCCGCCTCTCTCCCCTCCAATCCATCCTAAATGCATCTGCCAGGCTAATCCACCTCTCTTGATGCTCTGTTTCTGCTGCACCTCTCTGTGAGTCCCTTCACTGGCTCCCCATTCACAACAGAGTTAAATTCAAAATTCTCACCCTGACCTACAAAGCCCTCCCCAATGCTACCCCACCCTACCTGTCCTCCCTCATCAACAAATATACTCCTGCCTGCCCCCTAAGATCCAACAATGACCTGCTTCTTGCGTCCTCTACCATCACCTCCTCTCATGCTAGACTACAGGACTTCTCTTGTGCTGCACCAACCCTCTGGAACGCACTTCCTCGAGCTATCAGACTTTCCCCTAACCTCTCCTCCTTTAAACATTCCCTAAAGACCTTACTGTTCAGGGAAGACTTATTAACAAACTAACTTCACTTAACTAACAGTTGCCCTCTATCTCCTCACTAATATCATTCTCACCTTTGCAGTCCCCACCTCCTGTTTCCCATCCTCCTACCCATCTAGATTGTAAATTCCCACGGCAATAGGGCCCTCAGTTCCCCCTGTATTTGTCTGTAAATTTTTTGTCTTTTATCGTATTGTTTCTCCATTGTAATGTTATCCTTGTATCCATGGGCAGCGCTGCGGAATCTGTTGGCGCTTTATAAAGAATAATAATAATAATAATACATGTAAGTCCAGGTTGATTAGTGAGAAAATAATCAATTCTGCTATATGTATGGTTTGGGGAGGAGAAGAAGGTAAAATCTTTGTGCACAGGATTTGTGAATCTCTTAGTGCTTTCCACAAGAATCTTGTTCTTTTTTTTGGGATTCATTAATTTTGGGGTTGGAGCTATCTAAATCTTTATTAAGCATAAAGTTAAAGTCTCCTCTAATGAAAAATAGGCCTTTAGCTATTGTTAAAAGCTTTTGAAACAAGTATCTGAAAAAGGAGATGTATTTTGTATTGGGAGCATAGATATTTATAAAAGTTACAGGTTTGCCATATAGTAGGCCTACAATGCCTAAAAACCTTCCCTCTTTATCCTTGTGGGAATGTAACAGTTGGAATGGTATTCCTTTTTTTTTTTTTTTTTTTCTCAATTTTAAATGTTTATTGAAAGCAAATCAAATACATACAGTCAATATGCAAAATAAAATAAGTTACAACTTTGAATCGCTTCATAACTGAAGTATAAAGGGGGGCACAATGGGATGGGGTAGGAAAGAAAAAAGGGGGGAGGGGTTATACATATACGGTAACAACATATACATGGATAAGCATGTTATTCAGGTCAACTGGCAGTTCTTTATTGCACATTTACAATTTTGCATAGATTCATTATTTCTGGGCCCTTGAGAGATGTGTGTTTTAGTTTGTAGATAGGTTTCCCACAGAAAGAGCATTTGGGCATATGTGTCCATGTTTTTATTTTTCATATAGTGATATTCTTCTAACAAGATTGTACGCTGACATTCTGATTGCCACTGTGCGAGGGAGGGGACTTTATCTGTTTTCCAGTTCCTAGCTATTATAATCTTAAAGCTATTACTTAGTATGTGGAATAATTTTTTGGAAGGAGTGGAACGTTTGCATGGGATCTTATTGAAGAGCCATACGCATGGATCCGATGGTATTCCCTTTTTAATCAAGATGCTAACTCCGTTTTTCTTGGAGTTGTATGAATTGTGAAAATGTTGAGTGAAATGCAGAGTATTTGGGCTCTTTGTGTTCGTTAAAATGAGTCTCCTGAAGGAATAATATGTCACTCTGTCTTCGATGGAGGTCTGACATTGCTTTAGAATGGTTGTGGGGGATATAAGACCTTGCACATTCTGTGAGATTAAACATATTGTGCAGGTATCATGTGTCATCACTATGTGCTAAAGGGTTTGTATTGCGATATATACCATAACTGTGAAGTAGATCTTCTGTATTGTACAGTTGGGGAAACCTTCTTGCATATATAAAACAACAATCAATAGTAAATGGTGTCAAAAACAAGAAAAACAAAAAGAACAAAAAATTCAAAGAAAATAATGTACAGAAACTGTCTACCTGAGCCAGGAGAGATATAACCAATATCAAAAACAGGTAAGATGTTCTCATCTGTAAGGGATGAATCTCCAATTCTGTAATAACTTCTTAGGGGGAAATTACAAAACAGCCCTATTCATTTAACTATGAGTGTTCCATTACCCATGGGAGGAGAGCCAACTAGTGTTAGAGTCCAAACATTTCTTTACTGATAAGAACCTGTATAGAAATATCAAACATACAAAAACACTCTACAAAAAAGTATATTATACTCATCAGCCAACTTCAAGTTCACGTTCACCTTCTGAGGTGTGTGCAGCTGGGGATTTAGGCAACTGTGTTTGGAGTCTCTGCTTTTGGGTCTTAGGTGCCGTCATGCGCCAAGACGATGAGGTTTGCCTGGTGTTTTTTGGGTAGGCCCAGTGATGTTGTTTTGAGTAGTAGTAGTAGTTGGAGGATCTAGGCCTCAGCTCTGCAGGTATC
Organism: Bombina bombina; assembly: GCF_027579735.1. Taxonomy (NCBI): domain Eukaryota; kingdom Metazoa; phylum Chordata; class Amphibia; order Anura; family Bombinatoridae; genus Bombina; species Bombina bombina. Next base: position 65,357,237 of record NC_069508.1, read on the forward strand.
TGAGAAGCCCCAGCAACATGAAATCCTCTTGTTTCGCAATGTGGTAGTAAGCATTGTGTACTCCCTGCACCTTTGGAGGGTATGGGGAGAAAGGTCAGCATAAAATTGTAGAACAGATCCACAGAACCTTATCGGTTAATTCTTTATTGAATTCGCCATGAGTTCCTCTTTCTCGCCAAAGTTCTTGAACTTTATGATTATATCCCTTGGTGGGGCCTGATCGGATGGTTTAGGGCATAGAGCACAATGAGCTCTATCCCAAAGGATTTCTGCTCCTGTGTAATTTCCACGCATATGTGAGAAGAGTGTCTGCAGGTAAACAGGGAAATCCCTTGGTAAAACAAATTCGGGAAAACCTTGTATTCTAATATTCTTTCTATGTCCTCGATTCTCGAAGTCCTCTATTTTGTCATATAGTGTGTCCATAGTGGCCTCTTAGTGTTCTAAGCGTTGAGTGAGTTGGTCAAATTCCTCTCTTAAATTGTTACTGCCATCTTCTAATGCCTCCACTCTGAATCCAAGGGTGTGGACCTCTTGCTTAAGGTCTGCTAACTCCTCTCACACACAAGTGTGGACGATATCTGCTATGTCCTGGTAAGAGGCCAGTGAGGAGAGGATATTTGATGGTATATATGTGGCTTCAGTGCTAGATGTCGTTTTTCTAGGCGACAAAGAAGTTTCATGGGAAATGTTGTGGAAGTTTGTTTTCCCATGTTAAAGTAAGAACTGACAGACTGCTTGTGCAGAGATGTAGTTTTGGCATTTTTATCATGCCTTGGCTGTTTCTTCAAAGCCATGTGGCTGTTGTGTTTAGTTTGTTGGTGCTAGTAACAGGTATCAGATGAACATATATTGTGGAGAATTAATAATAATGAGGGTCATTTAGAAGCTGCAGCGGCTCCTGATGCGACTGCCAAAGTGTAGTGAGATCTGCTTTTTATATACAAAGGGCAGCTGTCACTGCTTTAAAGTGAAAAGACGTTTTTATGAAGTGTTGCATAGCAGGCCTTGCACCTTCTTGCTTTTATGTGGCTATGAGTCTCACTGTGCCGTTTAGTTAGAGTGCCATGCGTTCTAAGCCCTTGTAGTGAGGTTATAATAAGTGAAATAAATGGAGGGCGCTATAGAGCTAAAAGTAAAAAACACATTTATTCACAGACATCTAGTCAAGAAATTAGCCACAAATGGTACAATGATACTTTCTATTAAAAGCTGCTAAATGTACAATAAAACAGGTAAGAGCATGTATCTAAAAATATAATTTGCTAGAAAGATAGCAATAGGGACGTCTCCCTTTAAATCAACATATAATACTGGTGTGTATACAAAAACATGCACTCCTTATAAAACGAACATGCAATAGTATAGAAATAAAAATAAAGAGCAGCAACAAGACCTAATATACCACCTTAAATGAAAGCATGGATAAAAAACTAAAAAAACTAATTAATTAAAAAAAGGGGGTAGTATAAAAATACACAAAATCCAAATCCTTTAAGTCCTTGGGAATGAGGTAGCCTCAGTGGATGACAAATGACTAGGCGTCAATAAGTGATAAATGCATTTGAGCGTTGAGTTCAGCTATTATTGTATCAATACTTTCACACGGATTGCCACATGTGACCAATTAAATAGATATAAACAAAGTGAACAATGTATCAAAGACCTCTAACTGCATTTACATGTCACAGATCCTCCGTAAGTCTAGGTGCTGCAAGTTCACAAGCTAAAATGCAGGAAGCTCACAGGTTGTAATGCACTCTCTGTGCCTCAGTGTTCTTCGGGTTAGAAAAACAAAATGTACTGTGGGATAACACTTGCCTTCTGGAGATCGATAGGGCGATCTCACTCACCCTCTTCTTCCAGATCAATGACTTTAGATGTTCAGCTTGAATCCCAGTACTCCGGTCTTCCGAATATTGCCGAGGTTTTGCAGCAATAGATCCTCAGTCTGATCAGAAAAATGTTGAATGAAACAGAACAAAAACACCCGCTCTTAGCATGTATCACGCGAGGGAATACTAGGTACCTAGTAAGATTAGTGAAATAGGTGTATGCAGGTAAACAGCTTCAGCGAAACATCTTGACAATAACGTCTCGTGGAGAAGCCTCCCCATTGGGTCTCGCCCTTAGGGCTCGGTGGCCTTTTTCGATCTGAAAGCACGTTGCGACGAACCAGCTGTATCGCAAGCATCTCTTGATTTTTCTTCCTGATCCTTGCTAACCTGTAGCCATTCTTTCTCCCAATAAGGAGGCTTTTCTATGAATATACCAGTGTCATCCCGTAAGGCCAGTGTATCTGTAGCTATGTTGTTAGCTCGCAGTAGATCATCTCTTCTCCTCGCCGTGCTGGAACATAATTCTATAAGGCTGTGAAGCCTGAGGCATAGTTTGCGCTCGAAATCCGCCATGAGGGATTTGAAAATAGTACACACCTCCTCCATATTGCCAGATGTCAGCAAGTAATAAAAGAGGTAAATAGCAAGCCTGAAAATTGGGGAATGTTCTTGGTCTGTGTAGATATAGCGGTTAACAGATACCTTCCATCTGTTCAGCCCGGTGAACCGGGGGGGGGGGGGGGGGGTGCTGAATCTGTATTAGGCCAGCACAAAGATCTCAGCGGTCCAGACCAGTCCACAAGAGACGAAATATCATAATAAAAAATATATGGTCCTGCTCAGTACACATTCATAAGTTTGGTTATATGATTTTCATGTGCAGGTAATGCAGGATTTCAATGATAATTGGCGGATTACCAATATATCCCTTGCAGCTTTAGGTATTGCAGCCTATCATGGCTGCCGCCCGGACACCCCCCCCCCCTCAGAAGAGTTTTAATCCCTCCCACCTCCTCTCCCAACTTAGTTTATGTATAGCCAAGTAAAGGAGGGAGATATAAAAGGTAAAAATAGACAGAGAGCAGGGTTAAGAGGTGCAAATAACTTTCGCCCATCTAGGTCCTATGGACTCTCCTCATCCCAAAAGAAATGTATCTGTAAGTATAAGTTCTGTTTTCTTTTGTAAGATGAGGAGAGTCCATAGGTGTCCATAACATGTGGGACACAATACCCAAGCTGAGAGTCCATGTTAAGGACAGGTGGGACAAAATAATGGCATAATGCAGAAATCTGACCCTTTAAAGAACTAGCTGATAATCCCTTATCTATTTAGTCTTAAATGAACTGAAGTATTCAAGGGATTCTAAAATATTTCCAAGAGAAACCTTTAGAAGAACACCAAAATAAGTAAGCTTTCCAAATCTTATAATACATTTTCTGTGGGAAAGGTTTTCTGGCTTGCAGTAAAGTAGAGATAACAGAATCTGAGAAACTTCTGTTTTTGAGAACTAGTCGTTCAACCTTTACACCATCAAATTCAGAGATTTTAGATCCGGATAACAAAAGGGTCCTTGAGACAGCAGATCTCTGCTTAGGGGTAAAGTCCATGGAGAAAGAGATTTCATCTGTATTAGGTCTACATACCAAGTTCTGCGGGGTTATGCTGGTGCTATGAGAATTACAGAAGTAAACTCCTGTTTGATTCTTGCAATGACTCTTGGAAGAACAAACTGAGGAAATAAATAGGCCAGATGAAAATTCCAAGGGTAGACTAGAGCATCTATCATGTGAGCTCTTGGATCTTTTGACCTGGCACAATAAATCAGAAGTTTGCTGGTTCAATTTGGATGCCATGAGATCTATTTCTGGAAGACCCCACTTCAGGACTAATTAATCTAACACATACTGATGAAGAGAACATTCCCCTGGATGGGTGAACTGACAATTTAGGTAATCTGATTTCCAATTCACTCTCGGAATGTGAATGGCTGATAGGCAACAGTGGTTTTCCTCTACTCAAGACACAATGTGAGATACCTCTTGCATATCTAAGGAACTTTGAGCCCTTCCTTGATGATTATTGTACGTTACAGCAGTGACGTTATCTGACTGGAATCAAATCAACTTTTTTTTGGTTTAAGAAGGGTCCATGATTAAAAAGGCCAGAAGAATTGCACAAAGTTCTAGGATGTTGATAAGTAAACTTTCCTGCAGATGGGCCCATACTCCCTGAGCTCTTCAAGACTCCCAAACAGCACCCCAACCCATCAGACTTGCGTTCATAGTGACTACAGTCCAGATAGGCAGAAGCTCCAAGGGTTAAATAGAGACTTTCTCTCTACCATGAGAGAGATTGTTTGACTAAAGAACTGAGCTCTATCTGCTGTTCCAGATGAAAACAATCATTTGACCACTGTTGAAGCCTTGACAGTTAGAAAGGACGAATATGAAAGAGAGCAAGAGGTACTGCGTCTGACACTGCTACCATACGACCCACTAATTCCATACATTGTGCAACAGATAAAGAGCCATCTGAAAGGAAAGACAGGCAGTCTGAAGTTTGGTTCTGCAAAGTAACATGTGAAATAAGTGCATTTGAACCAGGTATATTATCACACCCAGGAATATCACCCTTGTGGCTGGTGATAAACTTTTGGAGACATTGATTCACCATAAATGCTCCTGAAAGAAAGATACCATTCTGTGAGTATGAGCAGTAACCAGAGAAAGAGACATAGCATGGACCAAGATATTGTCCAAATAAGGAGCAATGGAGATTCCCTTAGCTCTGATCACTGCTAAGAGAGCCCCTAATATCTTTGTGAAGATGCGGGGGTGTTGACCAGACCAAAGGGGAGGGCCACAAATTGGTAATTCTTGTTGAGAAAAGCAAACTTTAGATCATTGTGAATTTGAATATGCAGATATGCATCTTTTAAATCTATAGTTGCCATAAATTGGCCCTCCTGAATTAGAGGCAAGATGTTCAGAGTTTTTAAGTCCAGAATAGGATGATGAGTGCCTTCCTATTTTGGGACAATGAAGAGGTTGAGATATTGGAACAGGTTGGATCACTCCCATATCCTCTAATCTTTGGCACATTGAAAAAAGGCAGCCACCTTTACAGGATCCTTTGGAACGTGAGACAGATTAGGCCTATGCAATTACACTGGGACATGATATTGTGAACCCAGGGATCCTGAACTGAGCAAGACCAGGCCCTTGAAACCAAATCAACCTGCACCCTACCAGAAGATTTTCTGGATAGGGGGCCGTCCCTTCATGTAGATTACTTATTTGAGTTTAGCTTTTTTAGTCTGTTTGTTTTTAGACCAAGACGATCCTGGTTACCAGGAAGGTTTGGGGGATTCAGACTTCTAGTTGGAGGGGGACATATATGTATATATGTATAAACTGTAAAAAGAAAGCACACATATGTATGTATATACAATATATTTGTTTTACACGGATATCATTTTATTTGTACAGTTGAGAAGTTTATTTGGTAATTTAATTGTGCAATTAAATGTGAATGCAGGAAAATCCTTAGCTGATGATTTATATACTGAGACAACGAGATTAAATACATTTTATTAAAATAAAAAAACTGGGAGGAATGTTGCACTATAGAATTGGGGGGACGCATTTTGAAAGTTTGCCATGGTAGCCAAGTTCTCTAGAAATGGCCCTGGACAGAATACAACAATTTTCATATAACTGCATGTAATAGAAACTATGCACAGATACTGATTTAAAAATCCAATATAAAACCTTCTAAAAACTTAGAAGCTCCAAGTTTAACACTGTTGATGAGATTAGATGGAACACCCAGTGAAAGCAACTGAGAGCAGATAATCCCTCTTCACTGCATTTGAAAAAGCAGATTAGACAAACAGGAGACTGTAAACACATGTATACATCTGACACTTTGGGGCTTGATTAGGAGTTTGAAAATCATCACAATGTTATTAAAAAATAAGCAAAACTATACATTGTTACAAAAACACTACCAGATGGGCTATATAAATGGAACATCTACAAAACATTTATGCAAAGAAAACTCTTGTGTACAATGTCCCTTTAACTAATACTCTCCTCCTTTTGGTCTATTTAATACTTCACTAGCATTCCAAACAGACGTTTTCACCTCCTGGTAGTAATTGGCAATCAACTGCTTGGCTAGGGCAGAACAGGGCTTGTAATGTTTATTGTAGGACAGATGTTCACGCATACGGGTTCTTACGTCTCGGTCGTCATTCCTACATATTGACCCTTGCACTGGGAGCATTCTTTTAAGTAGATTACATAATCAAATCAAACATCTCCCCAGTTTCAAGAAATTTAATGGGCTTTGTAGTTCTAATATAATCACATGAACGGCAACGTGAATTGCCCCAATTATATGTTCCCTTTACTGTAAACCAAGCACTTTACATAAAGGGACAGTCTACACCAGAATTTGTATTGTTTAAAAAATTAAAAAATTGATAATCCCTTTATTACCCATTCCCTAGTTTTGCACAACCACACAGTTATACAAATACACTTTTTTACCTCTGTGATTATCTTGTATCTAACCCTTTGCAAACTGCCCCCTTATTTCAGTTCTTTTGACAGACATCGATTTTAGCCAATCAGAACTGGCTCACCTGAACTCCACGTGCGTGAGCACAGTGTTGTCTATATGACACACATGAACTAACACCCTGTAGTGGTGAAAAACTATCAAAATGCCCTGAGAGAAGAGGCGGCCTTCAAGGGCTTAGAAATTAGCATATGAACCTCCTAGGTTTAGCTTTCAACTTAGAATACCAAGAGAACAAAGCAAAATTGGTGATAAATAAAATTGGAAAATTGTTTAAAATTACATTCTCTATCTGAATCATGAAAGTTTATTTTGGACTAGACTGTCCCTTTAAGAGAATATGAATGTGGTATCACTGTGAGGAGGTGCTACTTAAACAGCCTGATCATGCTTACATCCCAAGGTCTATGAATACGGCATATTAGGCAGCCAAAACGCGTCAGACCTATTTGTATGTTTTGTCTTATTTAATAAATGTTGTACATTTTTACTTTTTAAAATGCCTGGAGAACATTTTATATTTATAAGCTTGCCAGATAGCAGGGAAGAGCTTTTATTACCTCCAGGCACTGTTTAGTGATGATATGGATGCATGAGAAGTGTCTTTGTTGAAATTTGATGCACTATGGAATAGTTGTGTACTGAGCTATCCAGTGAAAGAAAAAGTAGATTGATAGCGGTACAATCTGCAAGTCACCTGATGGTTCATAACTGCTGTTTCTGCGAGTCTGAATACTCACCAGAAGCACGGGCCTCCAAGCTCCAATGAGGATGCTGTAATTTGGCGGTAGGGGTTCGCATAATTTAAAACACTGTCCATGATGATAGTATAAATAGAGTACACATGCAGCATGCCTTTCATGCTGTGAACCTTTCTACTTATGAGTATTATAAGGGTATAAAAGCTTTAAACTACATCTATACCTAGTGCCAATGTGTGACCAGCTGAATAAAGGCATATTGTGTCTGATTCTGCTATAACCAGTGATTTTCTTAAATGAGTTTTCAAACCCAGTGTTCCAGCTGCACCTATACCCAGTGCTGATTTCTAAAAATTTGACTCCAGATCCAGTGTGCCAGTATACCCAGTGCCTGTTTGAGACCTACTCACTCCAGGCCTAGTGTACCATCTGCACAAATACCCATTGTCTCTTTGTGACTTGCTGTCTCCAGGCTCAGTGTGCCAGCTGTACCTATAACTGCACCTTTCTCACCTGCTGGTGTCAGACCAGTGTGTCAGTTGCACTTAAACCCAGTTATTTTGTAATCTGTTAATTCCAGGCCCAGTGTGTCAGCTGCACCTATACTCAGTGCCCCTTTCTGTCCTGCTGACTCAAGGCTCAGTGTGCCAGCTGCTCCTATATCTAGTCCAGTCCCCCTATCTTACCTGCTTACTCTGGGTCTAGGGTGTTAGCTTAAACCATACCCAGTGCCCCTATGTGTACCAGCTGAAGCTATACCCAGTGTCAATTTTTTTACCTGCTGACTCTGGACCAGTGTGTCAGCTGCACCTATACCTAGTTCTAGTGCTCCTTTGTGACCTGCTGACTCCAGACCCAGTGTGCCTGCTGCACTTATACCCAGTGCCCCTTTGTGACTTGCTGATTCCGGGTTCAGTGTGCCAGCTGCAGTTAAACCCAGTGGTTTTGTGACCTGCTGACTTTAGGCCAAGAGTGCCAGCTATAGCAATACCCAGTACTTTTCAGACATGCATATTTCAGTCCAGCATGCCAGCTGCACTTTAACCCAGTGTCCCTTTGTAACCTGCTGACTTCAGGTCTAGTGTGCCAGCTGTTGCTATTCCCTTTGTTCCGTTGTGACCTGCTGACTCCAGGCCCAATGTGTCTGATGCACCTACACCCAGTGCCTGCTTACTCCAAGACAAGTGTGCCAGCTGCACCTATAATATATGCCTGTTTGTAACCTACTGTATTCCATGCCCATTGTACCATCTGCTCCTATACATAGGGGCATATTTATTAAAGTCTGGCGGACCGGATCCGACAGTGCGGATCAGGTCCGCCAGACTTCGCTGAATACGGCGAGCAATACGCTCGCCGTATTCAGCATTGCCCCCTGCAGACTTGCGGCCAATAGGCCGCCAGCAGGGGGGGGGTCAATCAACCCGATTATACTCAATTGGGTTGATTTCCGGCGATGTCTGTCTGCCTGCTCAGAGCAGGCGGACTGGTTATGGAGCAGCGGTCTTTGTGACCGCTGCTTCATAACTGCTGTTTCTGGCGAGCCTGCAGGCTCGCCAGAAACACGGGGCATCAAGCTCCATTCGGAGCTTGATACATATGCCCCATAGTGTGTTTGTGGCCTGCTTATTCCAGTCCCAGTGTGCAAGCTACACCTATATCCATCACTTATATGATCTGCTTACTCCAGGCCTAGTGAGCAATATGGACTTATAAGCAGTGCCACGTTTGTGACCTGTTGACTCCAGCACTAGTGTGTCAGATTTACCTACCACTAGTGCCCCTTTCTAACCTGCTGACTCCAGGCCCAGTGTGCCTTTATCACATGTACCTAGTACCTGCTTGTGGACTGCTGAATTAAAGCACAGTGTGCAAGCTGCATCTACACCATGTGCTTACATCAACTACTGACTCCAGAATAAAAGCTTCAACTATACCAAGCACTTAAGGATACTACTGACTCCTAATAGGCTAACTGCACCTATAAGTAGTGCCCCTTTGTGACCGGCTGACTCCAGGCCAAGTATGTTAGCTGCACCTGTGCTCCTTTCTCACCTGCTGACTCAAGGCCCAGAGTGCTAGCTGCTCCTATATCCAGTTCCCTTTCTCACCTGCTGACTCAAGGCCCAGAGTGCTAGCTGCTCCTATATCCAGTTCCCTTTCTCACCTGCTGACTCAAGGCCCAGAGTGTCAGCTGCTCCTATATCCAGTTCCCTTTCTGACCTGTTGACTCCAAGCACAAAGTGCCAGCTGCACCTATACCCAGTGCTTTAGTAACCTGCCGACTCCAGGCCCAATGAGCTTGCTTCAAATATACCTATTGACCCTTTGTGAACTACTGACTTCAGGCCTAGTGTACAAGCTGCATCTTTACACAGTAGTTGTTTGTAACCTGCAGACTTTAAATGCCCAGTCTGCCAGCTGCACCTTTACTTATTTATTTTGTGACCTATCTATTACAGACACAGTGTGCCAGCTGCACCTATAACAAATGCCAATGTGCAACCTACTGATTGCAGGACCAGTCTGTCAGCTGCACCTATAACAAATGCCAATGTACAACCTACTGATTGCAGGACCAGTCTGTCAGCTGCACCTATAACAAATGCCAATGTGTGACCTACTGATTGCAGGACCAGTCTGTCAGCTGCACCTATAACAAATGCCAATGTGCAACCTACTGATTGCAGGACCAGTCTGTCAGCTGCACCTATAACAAATGCCAATGTGCAACCTACTGATTGTAGGACCAGTCTGTCAGCTGCACTTATAACAAATGCCAATGTGCAACCTACTGATTGCAGGACCAGTCTGCCAGCTGCACCTATAACAAATGCCAATGTGCAACCCACTGATTGCAGGACCAGTCTGCCAGCTGTACCTATAAAAAATGCCAATGTGCGACCTACTGATTGCAGCACCAGTCTGCCAGCTGCACCTATAACAAATGCCAATGTGCGAACTACTGATTGTAGGACCAGTCTGCCAGCTGCACCTATAACACATGCCAATGTGCAACCTACTGATTGCAGGACCAGTCTGTCAGCTGCACCTATAACAAATGCCAATGTGTAACCTACTGATTGCAGGACCAGTCTGCCAGCTGCACCTATAACAAATGCCAATGTGCAACCTACTGATTGCAGGACCAGTCTGCCAGTTGTACCTATAACAAATGCCAATGTGCAACCCACTGATTGAAGGACCAGTCTGTCAGCTGCATCTATAACAAATGCAAATGTGCAACCTACTGATTGTAGGACCAGTCTGCCAGTTGTACCTATAACAAATGCCAATGTGCAACCTACTGATTGCAGGACCAGTCTGCCAGCTGTACCTATAAAAAATGCCAATGTGCGACCTACTGATTGCAGCATCAGTCTGCCAGCTGCACCTATAACAAATGCCAATGTGCGAACTACTGATTGTAGGACCAGTCTGCCAGCTGCACCTATAACACATGCCAATGTGCAACCTACTGATTGCAGGACCAGTCTGTCAGCTGCACCTATAACAAATGCCAATGTGTAACCTACTGATTGCAGGACCAGTCTGCCAGCTGCACCTATAACAAATGCCAATGTGCAACCTACTGATTGCAGGACCAGTCTGCCAGTTGTACCTATAACAAATGCCAATGTGCAACCCACTGATTGACGGACCAGTCTGTCAGCTGCATCTATAACAAATGCAAATGTGCAACCTACTGATTGTAGGACCAGTCTGCCAGTTGTACCTATAACAAATGCCAATGTGCAACCTACTGATTGCAGGACCAGTCTGTCAGCTGCATCTATAACAAATGCAAATGTGCAACCTACTGATTGTAGGACCAGTCTGTCAGCTACACCTATAACAAATGCCAATGTGCAACCTACTGATTGCAGGACCAGTCTGCCAGCTGCACCTATAACAAATGCCAATGTGTGACCTACTGATTGCAGGACCAGTCTGCCAGCTGCACCTATAACAAATGCCAATGTGTGACCTACTGATTGCAGGACCAGTCTGCCAGCTGCACCTATAACAAATGCCAATGTGTGACCTACTGATTGCAGGACCAGTCTGCCAGCTGCACCTATAACAAATGCCAATGTGCAACCTACTGATTGCAGGACCAGTCTGCCAGCTGCACCTATAACAAATGCCAATGTGCAACCTACTGATTGCAGGACCAGTCTGCCAGTTGTACCTATAACAAATGCCAATGTGCAACCCACTGATTGAAGGACCAGTCTGTCAGCTGCATCTATAACAAATGCAAATGTGCAACCTACTGATTGTAGGACCAGTCTGCCAGTTGTACCTATAACAAATGCCAATGTGCAACCTACTGATTGCAGGACCAGTCTGCCAGCTGCACCTATAACAAATGCCAATGTGCGACCTACTGATTGCAGGACCAGTCTGCCAGCTGCACATATAACAAATGCCAATGTGCGACCTACTGACTGCAGGACCAGTCTGCCAGCTGCACCTATAATAAATGCCAATGTGTAACCTACTGATTGCAGGACCAGTCTGCCAGCTGCACCTATAACAAATGCTAATGTGCGACCTACTGATTGCAGGACCAGTCTGCCAGCTGCACCTATAACAAATGCCAATGTGTAACCTACTGATTGCAGGACCAGTCTGCCAGCTGCACCTATAACAAATGCTAATGTGCGACCTACTGATTGCAGGACCAGTCTGCCAGCTGCACATATAACAAATGCCAATGTGCGACCTACTGATTGCAGGACCAGTCTGCCAGCTGCACCTAAAACAAATGCCAATGTGTGACCTACTGACTGCAGGACCAGTCTGCCAGCTGCACCTATAACAAATGCTAATGTGCGACCTACTGATTGCAGGACCAGTCTGCCAGTTGTACCTATAACAAATGCCAATGTACAACCTACTGATTGCAGGACCAGTTTGCCAGCTGCACCTATAACAAATGCCAATGTGCAACCTACTGATTGCAGGACCAGTCTGCCAGCTGCACCTATAACAAATGCCAATGTGCAACCTACTGATTGCAGGACCAGTTTGCCAGCTGCACCTATAACAAATGCCAATGTGCAACCTACTGATTGCAGGATCAGTCTGTCAGCTGCACCTATAACCAATGCCAATGTGCGACCTACTGATTGCAGGACCAGTCTGCCAGCTAAACCTATAACAAATGCCAATGTGCAACCTACTGATTGCAGGACCAGTCTGCCAGCTGCACCTATAACAAATGCTAATGTGCAACCTACTGATTGTAGGACCAGTCTACCAGCTGCACCTATAACAAATGCCAATGTGTAACCTACTGATTGCAGGACCAGTCTGCCAGCTGCACATATAACAAATGCCAATGTGCGACCTACTGATTGCAGGACCAGTCTGCCAGCTGCACATATAACAAATGCCAATGTGCGACCTACTGATTTGAGGAATAGTAAATAACAGAACATTATAGAATAAAAGTCCTTTATTAAGGTGAAATATTAATATACAGCAGCGACGTTTCAGGCTACCAACAGACCTCTCTCTAATCAATAATGTTTAAAGGGACATAAAACCCCAAATATATTTCATGATTCAGATAGAACATTCAATTTTATTAAACTTTCCTATTTAATTCTATTATAGCATTTTCTTTATTTCCTTGTTATCCTTTGTTGAATAGCAGGAATGTGCACATGTCTGCAGCACTATATATGGCAGTAGTTTTGCAACAATGTTATATATTAGCAAGAGCACTAGATGGCAGCAGAATGTAGTGATTCAGGCATGTGCACGCTACCTACCTAGGTATCTCATTGCTTGTGTACTAATATTAGCTGTGGAAGAATTTTCAGGCAGACGATTAAACTTAGGTATTGTCGATCTGTTCTATTTAGCAATAATCACTCTTACACTTTAGATGATTATATTTTGTCCTTTTGCAGTAAAATCATAGGGTATTTATGTTGTCACATTAATCATTTACTGCTCACTGTGCAACTGTAGGAACCTGATGAGAACTGACCAGCATGAAGGGGAATTACACATAATCTGTGTTTGTTTGTATTGTGCATGTGAACCCCAGAACCCTGCATAGCTAAACAGCTCTCAAGTTTGCCATTGTGCATTGTTTGAGGGGCCTGACAAGGCTTTTTAGTTCATCTCACCAGAGCTCAGAGCTTTAGATCATTGGGCACCTTTTCCTAAACCACTGCTTAAATAAAGTCTTGCTTAGAAACTGCAGATTTAACAAGCTGCTGATTGGCTTGGTTGTGAGACTGCTGGTGCTGATTGGCTCACTAGCTGTTTCCTGTTTGGAACCAGCAGTTTTCTGTTACTAACGAGCAGGACTTTAACTATGTGTTTAATTCATTTTGCATTCAAACTTCCAAAGTAAGTAGTAGAAAAAATCACATGTTCCAATGATTTAACCCCTTAGAAACCACAACACACCCTGTATGTCACTGATCATTAAGGATTTCTTGGCCTGTAATAACGGGGGTCTCACCACCAGCGACAAGACCACGCTGTTACATCCTCCCTCTCTCCTGCCAGCCTCCTGTTATACAGGGTGCATCGCTGGTAATAAAGGGGTGAAATCAAGTATTTGTTTCACCACAATCTCCATTTAATTTTATTAGGAATAGAGCTTGACCATAGATAGCAGTAAGAAAGCCTTTAAATCTTCTTATTCAGTAAAATACACCAATAAATACTTTCTACAGCATTCTTCAATTTTTGTATAAATAGATAACAATGATTAGGTTTACTAATTGTCTATAATATGCGTTTGTCTTCTCAGCATTCCACAAATGCTTCCTAGATTCTTCATTCTTTATTGGATTACATAGAAATTGTTAAAACTGGAAAGACGATTATTAAAGGGACACTGAACCCAATTTTTTTCTTTTGTGATTCAGATAGAGCATGCAATTTTAAGCATCTTTCTAATTTCCTACTATTATCGTTTTTTCTTTGTTCTCTTGCTATCTTTATTTGAAAAAGAAGGCATCTAAGATATATTTTTTTTTGGTTTAGAATTCTGGATAGCACTTTTTTATTGGTGGAAGAATTTATCCACCAATCAGCAAGGACAACCCAGGTTGTTCTCCAAAAATTGGCTGGCATCTAAACTTGCATTTTTGGCTTTCAAATAAAGATAGCAAGAGAATGAAGAAAATTTGATAATAGGAGTAAATTAGAAAGTTGCTTAAAATGTCATGCTCTATCTGAATCACGAAAGAAAAAATTTGGGTTCAGTGTCCCTTTAAATAAGGCTCAATATTCTTTAAAAACCTAGTGGGTCTGTGGCTATTTTGCCATTGGTTGGCAGCGGACAATTACTTGTCCATTGGCTGGGAGTTAGGGCACCATTTATCAAGCTGTGTATGCAGCTTTGCAGGCTCAAGAGCGAGCGTGTAGCCGAATGTTAGGAAACAGCAGTTATCAGAACCCTGCTGTTGAACCTTTAAGCTAGCTCTTAGCTGGTGGATTAAAATTACCCCGAACATGTTCACCCTAGTGTGGGGTGGGGGGCAGCATTGCACAAGCAGATATATTGCTGCTTACTTTCTGTGATCCCGGGCGGACAAATTTACGAAAGTGAACCCTGTCCGTTGGGGTTTGTTAAATTGGCCCCTAAGTGTATAACAACGATGATCAAAAAACTTCTACTCTCCAATATTATTACTAAGTGGATGGACATTATATTTGCACCTATACATAGGTTCAGGTGATTAGTGATTAGACACCAAATGAATGAATTTGACTAATGCAACACATTGCCCTAACATACTATACTAATTTATTATAAAACAGGTAATGCAATGAACAGTGTAAAATATAACTAATAAAAACAAACTATATACAATATGAATAACTATATACAATTTAAGCCCATCTATCTAAGATTAAAAAAATGATTCCAATGAACAAATTAAAGTAAACTACGATAGCCACAATAGAGATTGGGCTAGCCTCTACAACACAATTATCATTTGGTAAACTATTTATAAAATATTCTTGAAGCTTCTTCCTGAGTATTATTTGCTGCGCCAATTTCTCTTCGGTCTTTGATAGATTTTCAGTTAAGTCCCTGTAATTAATGAAAAACAAAAAAGAACATAAGATTACAAATGGAAAACAATAAAAAAGTGTTTATTAAGGGCAGAATATAGGAAGTTTACAACGGAAAATAAGTTTGTTCTTATAAATTCTTTGTCATGCACCAAAAGTTCTATAACGTAGGATTCATAAAGAATATAATGATTTTATTTCATACACAGAGGGCTCGTTCCTATTGAGCTACAATTGAGTTTTCGTAAAGGTCGTAAAATGAAAAAAACTGCTGTCGTAATCCATTATACTTATCGACAGTTTACCGTGGCGCATTTTCCAGCTCCTGAAAAACAATTACGCAGTCCATAGAATATAATAGAATTTGAAAAGCGCAAATTTACACCAGGTTTCCATCGAAAACACAAACTGTCGGAAGCTGTCAATAAGGTCTTAAACATTATGGCTGCTCAACTAGGTGTAAAAGAGGAAAAATAAGCTTTTTGAGGCCTCTTTTCCATTTAGATATTAAACATTTTTAAACAATACAAGTGTTTCCCTTTACAAATTTATGGTTATATAAGTTTATGGCAACTAACTTATTATGGCAGGATATTATAGAAATCAGACGTCATATGGAAGTGTTAACACAACATTAACTTACAACTACACGAAAAGAGTGACTGGACGCAATGTGCAATATTTTTCCATAGAAACCTGGTACTAAAATGGAGCCATAAACTACTTTTAGCTATCAGCCGATTCAGTAGCTTATGGCTCCATTTTTACAGACTCAATGGAAACGAGGCCAGATTTAGCTAAATGTAACAAAGATAAGTGACCCAATATATTTTCTTCCTTTAGTAAATTACAACAATCAGCTGCTCCCATTACAACAGATGTGCATAGGAAAATCCTATCAGCGTTTATGCGCAACCTCTGTGTGGGTGAACAATATGAAGAACAGGACAGCCGTTTCTTTTAGCATAAAACAAAGGAAAGTATTCTGCAGAGTTTCACCTCAGACGGGAGCTAATAATAAAATCAAAATGACCTGGTGTTAGAACTTAAAAAGAAATGTAGTAATTACTATTAACTTACTTCATTTTGTCGACTTGTTTTGCTGTTATTTCTTTCACAAAGGTATTTTGATTCTCTACGTTCTGCAAATTAATATGAATTTGTTCATATTCTTCCTTCTGCAGTAGGAAAAATCACATTGGCGAAGAGAGGTGAGTAAAATATACATGTGAACACACCTGTAAATAATCTACTTAAAGGGACAGTCTACACCAGAATTTTTATTGTTTTAAAAGATAGATAATCCCTTTATTACCCATTCCCCAGTTTTGCATAACCAACACAGTTATAATAATATACTTTTAACCTCTGTTATTATCTTGTATCTAAGCCTCTGCAAACTGCCCCTTTATTTCAGTTCTTTTGAAAGACTTGCAGTTTAGCCAATCATTGCCTGCTCCCAGATAACTTCACGTGAACGAGCACAGTGTTATCTATATGAAATATGTGAACTAACACCCTCTTGTGGTGAAAAACTGTTAAAATGCATTCTGAAAAGAGGTGGCCTTCAAGGTCTAAGAAATTAGCATATGAACCTCCTAGGTTAAGCTTTCAACTAAGAATACCAAGAGAACAAAGAAAAATTGGTGATAAAAGTAAATTGGAAAATTGTTTAAAATTACATGCCCTATCTGAATCATGAAAGTTTATTTTGGCCTAGACTGTCCCTTTAATATATGTATGACGGTTACTATGGTTACTATGGATTCCATAAGACTATTTATACTATGAGGCCTACTTATCAAGCCGTCAACTTACTTACATTCGACGGCACCAATATGCTCACCTGACATTGCCTAACATCGCTGCTGCGGACCTGAATACGTTCTCCAAAGTTACCAAAAAAGCTGTAAAAAAGCCGCGCACCAAGTACGGGGCGATGAGCTGCGAACTGTTGTTAACGGAAAGTCATCGATCTCGCTGCTATTCAGCTTTTTCACAGCTTTATTTATACCCTGTCACTAAACACCCACACTATACTACACTGTTTTACCCCTATCCCGCTGCTCCCGGACCCCACCGCAACTAAATAAAGTTATTAAACCCTAAACCGCCGCTCCCGGAGCCCACCGCCACTCGAATAAACTTATTAACCCCTATCCTGCCGCTCCCAGAGCCCACCGCCACCTACATTATATTATTAACCCCTAATCTGCCACCCCCTACACTGCTGCCACCTACATTATATTTAATAACCCCTGTCCCGCCGCTCCCAGAGCCCACCGCAACTAAATAAAGTTATTAACCCCTAAACCGCCAGCCCCCCACCTCACCATAAACTAAATTAACCTATTAACCCCTAAACCTAACAATCCGCTAACTTTATATTAAATATTAACTCATCCCTATCTTATAATAAATTTAAACTTAACTTTAGAATTAAATTAAACTATTAATTAATCTACACTAGCTGTTATACTAAAACTACATTAAACTACAAATTAAATTAACTATATTATATATTTAAACACCTAACCCTACTCAAATAATTTAAATCTACACTAAAAAATTACTAAAAGTTACAAAAAACTAACAACTTAGTTACAAAAAATAACAAACACTAAGTTAAACAAAAATAAACACTAAGTTACACAAAATAAAAAAGAAATTATCAAAGATTTAAACTAATTACATCTAATCTAAGGGCCCTATGAAAATAGAAAAGCACCCCCAAAATAAAAAAACCCTAAGCTACAATAAACTACAAATAGCCCTTCAAAGGGCCTTTTGCGGGGCATTGCCCCAAAGAAATCAGCTTTTACCTGTAAATAAAAAATACAAACAACCCCCCAACAGTAAAACCAACCACCCACACAACCAACCCCCCCAAATAAAACACTAACTAAAAAAAACCTAAGCTCCCCATTGCCCTGAAAAGGGCATTTGGATGGGCATTGCCCTTAAAAGGGCATTTAGCTCTATTGCACCCAAACCCTAATCTAAAAATAAAACCCACCCAATAAACCCTTAAAAAAACCTAACACTAACCCCTTGAAGATCGACTTACTGTTCTGAAGACACGACATCCATCCTCAAGGAAGCAGCAGAAGTCTTCATCCAACCGGGCCGAAGTCCTCAATGAAGCCGGGAGAAGTCTTCATCCAAGCCGGGTGAAGTGGTTCTCCAGACGGGCAGAAGTCTTCATCTAGACAGCATCTTCTATCTTCATCCATCCGACACGGAGCGACTCCATCTTCAAGACATCCGACGCGGAGCATCCTCTTCATCCGGAGTCTTCTTATTGAATGACGTTTCCTTTAAATGACGTCATCCAAGATGGCGTCCCATAGATTCCGATTGGCTGATAGAATTCTATCAGCCAATCGGAAATAAGGTAGAAAAAATTCTATTGGCTGATGCAATCAGCCAATAGGATTGAACTTCAAACCTAATGGCTGATCCAATCAGCTAATAGGATTGAGCTTGCATTCTATTGGCTGATTGGAACAGCCAATAGAATGCAAGCTCAATCCTATTGGCTGATTGCATCAGCTAATAGGATTTTTTCTACCTTAATTCCGATTGGCTGATAGAATTCTGTCAGCCAATCGGAATCTAAGGGACGCCATCTTGGATGACGTCATTTAAAGGAAAAATTCAGTAAGAAGACTCCGGATGAAGAGGATGCTCCGCGTCGGATGTCTTGAAGATGGAGCCGCTCAGCGTCGGATGGATGAAGATAGAAGATGCCATCTGAATGAAGACTTCTGCAGTCGGGAGGACCACTTCACCCGGCTTGGATGAAGACTTCTCCCGGCTTCGCTGAGGACTTTGGCCTGGTTGGATGAAGACTTGTGCCGCTTCCTTGAGGATGGATGTCGGGTCTTCAGAACAGTAAGTCAATCTTCAGGGGGTTAGTGTTAGGATTTTTTAAGGGTTTATTGGGTGGGTTTTATTTTTAGATTAGGGTTTGGGTGCAATCGAGCTAAATGCCCTTTTAAGGGCAATGCCCATCCAAATGCCCTTTTCAGGGCAATGGGGTGCTTAGGTTTTTTTTCAGTTAGTGTTTTATTTGGAGGGGTTGGTTGTGTGGGTGGTTGGTTTTACTGTTGTGGGGGTTGTTTGTATTTTTTATTTACAGGTAAAAGAGCTGATTTCTTTGGGGTAATGCCCGCAAAAGGCACTTTTAAGTGCTATTTGTAGTTTATTGTAGGTTAGGGTTTTTTTTATTTTGGGGGGCTTTTTTATTTTCATAGGGCTCTTAGATTAGGTTAATTAGTTTAAATCTTAGATCATTTCTTTTTTATTTTGTGTAACTTATTGTTTATTTTTTTGTGTAAGTTAGTGTTTGTTATTTTTTGTAACTTAGTTGTTAGTTTTTTGTAACTTAGTAATTTTTTAGTGTAGATTTAAATTATTTGAGTAGGGTTAGGTGTTTAAATATATAATATAGTTAATTTAATTTGTAGTTTAATGTAGTTTTAGTATAACAGTTAGGGTAGGTAAATTAATAGTTTAATATAGTTTAATTTAATTCTAAAGTTAAGTTTAAATTTATTATAAGATAGGGATGAGTTAATATTTAATATAAAGTTAGCGGGTTGTTAGTTTAAGGGGTTAATAGGTTAATTTAGTTTATGGCGAGGTGGGGGGCTGGCAGTTTAGGGTTTAATAACTTTATGTAGATGGCGGTGATGTAGGGGAGGCAGATTAGGGGTTAATAAGTATAATGTCGGTGGCGCAGTGTTGGGGCGGCAGATTAAGGGTTAATAAGTATAATGTAGGTGGCGGCGGTGTAGGGAGGGGCAGATTAGGGGTTAATAAGTATAATGTAGGTGGCGGCGGTGTAGGGGGCGACAGATTAGGGGTGTTTAGACTCAGGGATTATGTTAGGGTGTTAGGTGTAAACGTAACTTTTATTCAATCATAGGAATCAATGGGATATCGGGCAACAGCGAACATAGCTTTGCTGCTTTCAGACTCCCATTGTTTCCTATGGCATCCGCCGCCTCCAGGGCGGCAGATTGAAAACCAGGTATGCTGGGCTAGAATAGTGTCGAGCGTACCTGGTAGAAATTTGATAACTAGCAAAAGTAGTCAGATAGTGCCGAATTTGCATTTGGAACATCTGTAGTGATATAAGCATCGATCTGTGTCGGACAGACCGGCGGATAGTATGTTACGTCACAAAATTCTACTTTTGCCAGTCTGTAGGCTTTGTTAACTAAGGGGAATCAGACTCGCCACAATTACGCTGCGGAATTCCAGCGTATTTGCGGTTGACGGCTTGATAAATAGGGGCCTATGAATGCAAAAGGAAACTGCAGGGTATTGCTTATAAATATACTGATATCCAAGTGTATAACAATTATAAGATAGCCCTAGTTCCTCTGAATATTTCAGTACCAATAATATAAAAGAATAAAAAACTTTTTGGCAAAATTAAAATAAATCTACTTCACAGAGTACCATGTGGTTATGAATAAAGACTGAAGAGCACATGGGGCCCTGTGTGGGAGAGAACCTGAGAACTGTGCATAAATGTAGGTCAGAACCTAAGGCGTTTGCATGAGGCAGAAGAGTGCTTAATAAAGTGTATATAAGAGTAGGCATGCACCTTGCTATGTGTACAAGTGTGGGTCACGATGCTCTATAAATATTAGTGTCATGAGATGCAGGACACAGCATAGAAGGTACAACGCTATTTTATTGCAGAGAATATAAGTATACAGCTTGTACAACACATCTAACTAGGTAACTGCGACATAGACAATCAATCCCCTAAACCACTCCCCCATCCGGTGATGTCACTTCCCACTCTCATCAAATCTTCCCCCTTTTCAAAGGACAAAGCATACATTTTATTTTGTTTTTGAATACATCAAATAACAAGGTATACAAGAAGCATACAGAAATCGTTTTGTTTAGTATACAACAAATAACAAGTTAAAGAGGATATACATAAACAACATGAAATACAATCCTGACTTGAACATCGGGGTAGACTACCCTAGTCCACAGTGACCATGAGATTATTCTGCCCATTCTTCTGGTCACTGCTCTAACTAGTGCTAATCCCGGGCTGGAAGTTTCACCACCCTTCCACTTGATGTCATTTTACATGAACTGTCCTCTGATACAGAAGAAGGTGATTGAGAGTCTGCTGGAAGCAAAGAAGTATCCCCGCTGTGATCTTGCTGAGGGTAAGGCGCCCCTCTTAAAACAGGGGATCCCACCGGCAGTGGTACTAAGGCATCCAGTCCCAAGCTCTCAGGTACTGGCTGAAGATGTTTTCGTGTGACTGTCCCTCCATCACTACATAAGACCTTGGTTCTGGAGAGTGTCCAATTACCGTAGCAGGCGTCTTCCATTTCTTTTCATCATCCAGTTTAAATCTGACACTTTGCCCCACATTCAGCTCCTGCAAGGGCCTCACAGAGTGTTTCCTGTCGTAGAAGAATCGATAGCCCCTTTTAGCCTCTTCATCCCTCCTAAGGACCTCGTCCCGAGGAACAGAGCTAGTTGGCTGGAAGATACCCACAGAGGGTAAAGTGGTGCGAATTTGACGTCCTAGCATCAGCTGTACCGGGCTAAAACCCGTGGCTTGAATGGGAGTTGCCCTATAGGAAAAGAGGGCTAGGTAAGGCTCAGATAGCTTCAAAATGAACTTTGTTGTTTAAATTGCCCTTTCAGCCATTCCCTTTAGCCTGCGGGTAATGTGGACTTGACGTAGAATGGACAAAATCATATTCACTGCTGAAAGAACTAAACTCCATGGAAGCAAGCTCTTGAGACGTGTGATAACGGCTTGACTTGTGATCTCATTCAAGGGTGCAATCTCCAAATACCTGGAATAGTAGTCAATCACGACTAGGTACTTTTTTTCCATGCTGTTCGCACAAATCAGCAGCTATTTTCTGCCACGGGCCTGCAGGCAGCGGAGTAGAAATCAAGGGCTCCCTTCTCTGAGTAGGCCGGCATTCCCGGCAAAAGGCACATTTTGACACATGGCTTGTGATGTCGGAACTGATCCCAGGCCAGGAGCAAAGTGAGCATACGTGGGTATCAAGGTAAGTTTGCTTGGTTTCAAGAACAAGGTGAGCATACGTGGGTATCAAGGTAAGTATGCTTAGTTTCAGGAGCAAGGTAAGCATACACAGGTATCACCGTAGAGATGCTTGCTTTCAGGAACAAGGTAAGCATACACAGGTATAACGGTAGGGGTTCTTGGTTTCAGGATCAAGGTAAGTATGCACAGGTATTACCGGAGGGGTTCTTGTTTTCAGTATCCAGGGAAGTATGCTCTGAGTAGGTGAATACACGTATGCACAAGGTTAAACTGGGTTTAGAAAGGGGTGGGGAGTGAACAGCCCAAAATCCCACCTTTCAAATAGTATCTAGCAGTATTATTGAATTTTTCAGCGGTCAGACCTCTTGAAAGTTCAGTTTGACTTGTTTCTAGCAACATATCATGACTGTTTCACCAGTGTTAATGTTTTGTGCAGACCTAGTTCATATAAATATGTTATCACACTACATATTCTTACAGTTGTCATGTGATCAGAAAAGTAGCAACAATTAGCTTTATTTTTTACTACACTGAATAGAATATACATAATTTTTTATTCATTTTTTGCTTTTTTTATGGTAGCTTTCTCCCATATTAGGGTATTTTCTACAAGTTAAATTTATTGTTTTAAAATTACTTTTTTGTAATAAATAGGAATATAATGTGTGTGCATTACTCACTGAACAAGCACTGAAATTGATGGGTACATTCAATGAATCAAATATAAAAATATAAACATTTAAGTATAGGGGTGTGGGATTTCACCAGCACTGATTGGATTATTAAAACAGACACAGATTAACTTCATGGCTGTATAGGCTTCTAATCTTTAGCTGTGGATTTTAATCAAATAGCAAATATATTTATTTTTACACTTTATTTAACAAATATGCTTGAAACAGACGTTACCAGGGGGGGAAGAAATATCCACGGTTAAGCAACCTCTGGACTGATTGTAAGCTTACAGAATCTAGAGATCCCCACCGGTAATTAGACAAGTAAAATAAGGATGTATATATAGAAGGCTAAAAAAGAATGGGATAAGTCACTTCCATACTTCAAATATATAATAGCCAAATTATATAGCATCCACGTTTAAAAATAAGGGCTAGTGGACTGGGTGTTGCGTGTCAAATCAGTAAGTCATACAGGGTAGGGAAGTTAGCATAAAAGTGATTCCATACACACAGGGTAGGTATATAAATTCTTGTACCGAATGCTGGGCTGGCCCTATGCCCTGACGAAGTCACGTTCTGTGACGGAAACGCGTCGGTGGGCGTGGCCTTGGGTGGAACAAGCGTGCGAGCTAGTCACATACCTAAAATAGCAACAGCGTTTTTTTGAAAACTCTCTAACTTTATACCGCCGTAACCTTATACTTATATTGCTATAGTTTTCTCACTTCAACTGCAACTATAGGAGGGTTGTTATATAATTTAACTGTCATCTAAGAATAAGCTTAATTGCCGAGTTACGAACAGCTACATTTTTGCTAAGCTCTATATGCCATTACGCTATAAGCTACATAGTAACCTTTAATGTTGAATTGAATGTATCAGTTTGAACGTAACTAAGAGAAATTTATGGTGACACTTTGTATTGAATATAATATAATACATCCAAAGCGCATATGAGAATGACTTGTGTGTATGTAAACTAGCTCTATCTGATAGGGATTTTAGCTAGAAATCGGCTGACTCTGTTCAATCAGAGCAGTACGCAGGCAGGAGGACGCCTTTGAGCGCACAGCTTGTACATTTGTATGCTTGTCCTAAATACCTACCCTGTGTGTATGGAATCACTTTTATGCTAACTTCCCTACCCTGTATGACTTACTGATTTGACACGCAACACCCAGTCCACTAGCCCTTATTATTTTTAAACGTGGATGCTATATAATTTGGCTATTATATATTTGAAGTATGGAAGTGACTTATCCCATTCTTTTTTAGCCTTCTATATATACATCCTTATTTTACTTGTCTAATTACCGGTGGGGATCTCTAGATTCTGTAAGCTTACAATCAGTCCAGAGGTTGCTTAACCGTGGATATTTCTTCCCCCCCTGGTAACGTCTGTTTCAAGCATATTTGTTAAATAAAGTGTAAAAATAAATATATTTGCTATTTGATATAACTAGTGTATAATTCTACACTTGACTTCAATGTCACAAACCCCCTTAGGTTCCCTAACCTTACCATTTCATACCTAGTGATTCAATTCACACTTACGAATTTGGGACACAAGTGGTCAGAGTTTAGATAGTAATGGCCGGCTATCTATCCTCCTCCATAGATTTTGATCAGTGGAAACAAGAAGCTGAAAGAGTATTTACTCTAAATGTTGGTAACGTTTGTCCAAATGCTACAAACATAGAAGAAGCCTTTAAAAACATTGCTAAGATTATGAAAAAACAAGTAAAATCTTTTTGGGAGATTTTCAGTTTAGAAAATTATGTTAAGAATAAATTAATCCCGAGAGGTCTAAGGATTCAGCTAGCACCTGCTTTTCACATCTCAGATGAAAATTTTGTGTTTAGGTGGCAGGAAATCCTGACACAGTGCTCTCTAGATCTGATGAAATTAACACTTGAGTTTGAAAGAAAACAATATGAAGAACTAACTAAATTAATAGATGAGGCAAAAATACAAACAAACAAATTTACTACGCATAAAGATTTTGAGGCCCTAGATTTAAAACTGAAATTCCATATAGATAAGCTTAAAGAAGAACTCAGTGAGACCAAAAATAGGAAACTACAAAGAGATTGGTCTGATCACCAAAAAGGGAATATTTATAAAGGCAATCAAAAACGCAGTAATTTTAGAAGAACACAAGAATCTAGACTTACTAATAATAAAAATACTACCTCTGATAACTCCACTACAGATTCAGAACCCTCTGATGAGGAACTAACACAAACACCTACAACTAGTGTCGCCTTAACAGAACCATCAATTACACGTATTTTTTTAGAGAAAGACCTCTTTCCACCAAAGAGAGCTACAAGAACGAGGCAACCAAACAAATCAAAATCCACCAAAAAACAGAAATAGCTATGGATAATTTACAAATTATCAATCTAACTGAAACTCAATTAGAAAAGGAACACCACACACTACTATCAAAGGGACTTACATTTGTACCCACCCCACATCATGACACATTCAATTGGATCAAGGACATACATTTGTTCGCTAGAAAACTTGCACTACATAAGTTTCACAAAAATGCTAATACAAATTCCTTGATTGATATGGGCATAGAACAAGAGGACCATGAAATGGTCAATTTAATGCTATCATTACTGAACGAAAACACAGATACACCTGATACAAGGAAAACAAGTGTAGTGAAACCTAAAAGTAATTTCATGCCAGCAATTTCCAAATATCCATCTATTGATAAATTTGTCTCCCTAGTTACAACAGAAATAGAGGAGATAAATAAAAGGAGCAAAGTACAGAAGAACTTGAGCTACAAAGAACGTAAAGCTCTCCAGAAATTACAAAATAATAAGGCAATTACCATTAAAAATGCAGATAAGGGGGGTAATATGGTCCTTATGAGCAATTCTCAATATGAACAAATTTGTACAGACATTTTGAGTAACACAGATAATTACAAAGTCCTGATACGAGATCCAACTGATGTTTTTAAAGGGGAGCTGAGATCCCTTCTGGATAGAGGTCTACAAGAAAGGGTCATCACAAAAGCTGAACACCAGTTTATGTTGAATATGTTCCAGAGAATAGCCACCTTCTATAGCCTTCCAAAGGTTCACAAGAATTTGACAAATCCACCCGGTAGACCCATAGTCTCCGGGAATGGCTGTATCACTGAAAATGCAAGCATTTTTCTAGACAAAAAACTAAGACACTTTGTACATACCCTTACATCTTACGTGCAAGATACTAAAGATGTCTTAAAATGCTTAGCCGACGTGATAGTCAGTGATAATACTATGCTGGCCAGCATAGACGTTGAAAGTCTATACTCTAATATATCTCACAATTTAGGCTTAGAAGCTGTAAGTTTCTTTTTGAGGACAGTAAATCCAATTCAAAACGATGAGGATGATTTCATCATTGATTTACTAGACTATGTGCTAAGACATAACTATTTCTTATTCAATAAGAAAATCTATTTACAGAAAAGGGGCACAGCAATGGGCACTTGCTGTGCTCCAACGTATGCCAATCTGTTCCTTGGGTGGATTGAGAATAAAAGTATACTTAATGAAGATACAAACCCATATATGCAATATATGGACTTATATATTAGATACATTGATGATGTTCTAATCTTATGGACAGGCACTAAAAATGACTTTGAAAACTTCATGTTCTGGCTGAATAATAACAAAGATGGAATGAGGTACACTTCAAATATAGACTCAAACAAAATTTCATTTCTTGATCTAGAGATTAGAAAAGAGAATGATGGCACGCTGAACACAAAACTATTTAGAAAAGAGACAGCTACTAACAGTCTCCTCAAATGGGAGAGCTATCACCCTAAAAAATTGAAAATGGGCATTCCTTTTGGCCAATACCTAAGAGCCAGACGAAACTGCAGCACAGAACCAGACTTTGAGAGAGAAGCAAGGGAGTTACAAAGAAGGTTTAAAGAAAGGGGATATCCAGGCAGATGCCTCAAAAAGGCATATCAAAGAGCTAAATCACTAAATAGAACTACACTATTAGAAACTAATTATCAAGCCATTGCACAACCAGTAAATGAACAACAACCTATAAGAATCATTGGAACATACGATGATAAAAATGTCTGTATAAAAAATATCATTCAAAGACATTGGCATGTCATTCAGGAAGACGAAGACCTTAAAGAAGTAATATCTGAAAAACCCAATATTACATATAGAAGGTCCAAAAATCTTAAAGACATACTTATGGAGAGTCATTACTCAAAAGACATACCAAGAACATGGTTGAGAGAAACCAAAGGCTTTTACAAATGTGGAAGATGCCAAGCCTGTAAGAACATGACCCCCACAAAAACCTTCATACACCCTGACACTGACAAACAATATGAAATTAAAGATTTTTTAAATTGCAGATCTAAACAAGTCATATATATTGCGATGTGCAAATGCCCGAAAATCTATGTGGGTGAGACCTCAAGAGAGTTACGCACGAGAGTGCTAGAACACATAGGTGACATCAAATGGAACAGAAATGTTCCTGTAGCGCAACACATGAACAATGAACATCAGGGACACAAATATGAAATCTATTTTTGTGCAATCGAACAAATAAAACTAAAAGGGAGAAGGGGCGATATTAACAAAATGCTACTACAGAAAGAGTGTAGATGGATTCACGAACTGAAATCCACCTCACCTAGGGGATTAAATGAAGCAATTTCATACAAATGCTTTTTATAGATAATGGTTCATGAAATACATCTTATTGTGGATTCAATATTAATTACACACTATCCCTGTCTAGGGTCTTGAATTAAAATTAGCTCACTTCCCCAAGATGAAGTAAAGCAAGAGAATAGTATTTTTACAATATTGAATTTAATTTAAATTAAATGATTCTAACGAAACTTATAACAAAGTTTACATACAATGCTAATCTCATATCCTATATAACCTACTTTATATAAAAAATGAAACTGACTCTCTCACAGGCAGAGACTTGATAGGTTTTTTCCTTAAACTATATATAGGTGATAATAGTGACTTATTTTTGACCTCACAGATATGCTACTAAAAGTAACCATAGTTAACCCACAATAAGATATTTTATGTAAAAACCTCTTCCACTCTTTAAATATTACACCAATTATCAGCATATTTGACCTAGGTATTCTATATAAAAAATAGAATACAATATGCTCTCCCTATAAAACTCTCCCAATACAATCACTAGGGAATACTACTTTCCCCTACAATACTTGCACATAATGATGCACAATATATCTCCACACAAGAGTGGTCAGCGTCAATTAAACAATGAATTGTTATGTTCCCTTTCTGTTCAAATATTTACTTTAGAAATGTGCAATGAATTAAAGGCAGTACACATAACTAATACAAATTAAAAGTTAAATGACAGAATGAGGCCATAGCGGAGTTTTACACCTCCGTTTCCAATACTTTATAGGTTGCTATGACAACTGAATACTATAAATTCTTGTACCGAATGCTGGGCTGGCCCTATGCCCTGACGAAGTCACGTTCTGTGACGGAAACGCGTCGGTGGGCGTGGCCTTGGGTGGAACAAGCGTGCGAGCTAGTCACATACCTAAAATAGCAACAGCGTTTTTTTGAAAACTCTCTAACTTTATACCGCCGTAACCTTATACTTATATTGCTATAGTTTTCTCACTCCAACTACAACTATAGGAGGGTTGTTATATAATTTAACTGTCATCTAAGAATAAGCTTAATTGCCGAGTTACGAACAGCTACATTTTTGCTAAGCTCTATATGCCATTACGCTATAAGCTACATAGTAACCTTTAATGTTGAATTGAATGTATCAGTTTGAACGTAACTAAGAGAAATTTATGGTGACACTTTGTATTGAATATAATATAATACATCCAAAGCGCATATGAGAATGACTTGTGTGTATGTAAACTAGCTCTATCTGATAGGGATTTTAGCTAGAAATCGGCTGACTCTGTTCAATCAGAGCAGTACGCAGGCAGGAGGACGCCTTTGAGCGCACAGCTTGTACATTTGTATGCTTGTCCTAAATACCTACCCTGTGTGTATGGAATCACTTTTATGCTAACTTCCCTACCCTGTATGACTTACTGATTTGACACGCAACACCCAGTCCACTAGCCCTTATTATTTTTAAACGTGGATGCTATATAATTTGGCTATTATATATTTGAAGTATGGAAGTGACTTATCCCATTCTTTTTTAGCCTTCTATATATACATCCTTATTTTACTTGTCTAATTACCGGTGGGGATCTCTAGATTCTGTAAGCTTACAATCAGTCCAGAGGTTGCTTAACCGTGGATATTTCTTCCCCCCCTGGTAATGTCTGTTTCAAGCATATTTGTTAAATAAAGTGTAAAAATAAATATATTTGCTATTTGATATAACTAGTGTATAATTCTACACTTGACTTCAATGTCACAAACCCCCTTAGGTTCCCTAACCTTACCTGTGGATTTTAATCATAGCCACCTATAAAAACACAAAACATGTTCTCATCCGCCTTCTTTACTATACAGATAGTCCCATGTAAAAGGAAAGCCCTCCCTCATATATAGATCTATACATATTTGTATATAAGTCACATAACTGTATTTATAAGTGACTCCTAATGACAAAGATCATCTTAGCTTGATTCAGTTGTGAACACAAACGTTATGCTATTATTATGTGTTCTGATGAGCCTACAATAATCTACCACTGTGCTACATAGGGGAAAATATATAATGTTATAGATTACTTTGTTTAGAATGAATTGGTTTGTACCAGGGTCAGCCATACCAATATAATTTGTAGACACTGAATAGAGGAATTGTATTAAAAGCAATAAACAATCTGCTTTACCTCTATTTCAGTTTCGTAACCGCACATTTTCTTGCAAAGGCTTCCCACAGTTCCTCCCATTGTAGAAAATTTGTCAGCTCTCTAAATTTCTGGTAGCTCCTTAAATATTTCCTGTACTCAGCAAACCTCTCTACACTCACAGTTTCAACAGCTTACAGAGAACATTAAGCACAGCTCAAGTACTGTGATGTCACTTAGTGAGGCCAATCAGGTAAAGCAGCGATGTCACCAACTGAGATTCCATGTTTAAATTTCAACTGTACAAACCAATCAGCTGAGTGTAAACAACCCACAGTGAGGCCCCTGCACAAATGATTGCAGCAAATCAAGATTTATTAAAACAGTGTATCTACCTATTGAGTCATTTTATCTGTCAAATATTTAAATCTCTAGATTACCTGTATCCATTACAAGTATACAGTTACACTCATATATACATTTTACACTCATATATACGCTATCTGATAAAAAATATTCATATAAATATTAAAACAGTTATAAGGGTTCAGAGATATATGGTTTATAACAGGGTGTCTGAATGAAAAGGCCTCCTATCATGTCTAAATATATGTGTGAGTATGTATATATATATATATATATATATATATATATATAAAAATATAAATATATATATATAAAACTAAAGGTATATATGCGTATACATGTGTATTTATGTATTTATATTTGCATTTATGTAGATACATACATATATACACATAAATATATATATATATATACTTACTGCAGTGGCGTATTTAGGTTTTGTGCTGCCCTAGGCACTCAAAATTCTGCTGCCCCCCCCCAAAAAAGGTTTTAAGCCTGGAGTGAAGGGAGCAAGGTAGTTGAGGGAGGAAGGGAGAAAGGGAAAGAAGAGAGAGAAGAGGGAGGGAGGGAAATAAGAATACACTATAAAACAATCACTGCCCTTCACATGCAACAACATACGGTAATTACCATCATTCAAGTAATTAAACTTTTTAAGTGTCCGTTTACTATTTACTCTGTGGGTTCATGAATGCAGAGAAAGCTAGCTATTAGAGTTTATGATTAGACATCACAAGCTGATCTAAGCAGTGCACAGACGCATCCAGTCTGTTAGTAACTAAGACCTGCAATAAGCGCTGCGCTCGCAGACCCACCACAGCTGACAAGGGGAGGCAGCATATCGGCACAAGGTCTTCTCCTCCAGCCTCACCTTGCAAGCATATCCCCGGGCAAGTTTCTCACCAAGAACGCTTCCCCTGCAAAAATGCCGGCGGCTCTAAATGAATCAATAGTTTAAAGGAGCACTGCCTGTGAAGAGCGACCTTAATCAGTGCACGTACCTTGTCTTCTCTCTAAAAGCCTCCACTTTATCGCTCACTGTACTGTGTGTTGGCTTTTAGAGGGAGGATAGGGCAGATGTGCTGCCCCTTCCAAATCTGCTGCCCTAGGCACCGGCCTTGTTGGCCTAGGCCATAATACGCCCCTGACTTACTGTATATATATATATATATATATATATATATATATATATATATATATACACACACACATAAGAAAAAGAAGAAAAGTGTGCATCTGGCGCAAAAAAAGAGACCTCAGCTTGGGTATATAAATAGTGACAAAAGTGTGAAAAAAATTATTAATAATTAATGATTATTAAATGCTGCCCCAATCTATCTACCAAGGAGAGAGAGTCCCTACACCCTCAAACCTAGGTAAGAAAGAATATTAGAGAAAGAGAACTGATAGAAAAGTTAGGGCGCAAATAATATATAAGGCTAATAAATGATAAACAGAGAGTCTAAAAATATATAATATAAAAGGAATATTAAATTCTAACTACTAAAGAAGGAATGTATAAAAGTGATATATGTAAATACAATTCATATGATAAAACCACTAGATAAATTAGTACAATTATGTGCTGTTTCCCTATTGAGGATTCAACAAAGTGCAGTAAATGGACACAATTAGGGTAAATCAATAAACCGAGCACTTACTAAACTTCTAATGTACACTTGAGACAAAGAAATATTTCTTTCAAAAAATAAATAAAAAATAGAAAATAGAAACAATTCATACAATTCACAGTAAAAAGTAATACATATAAAAGTTAATAAAATATAGAATGAATAATCATAAAAAAGTGTCAGAGACTGCCTACTCCCAAAATGTAGGTCTCTTTAGGGGTGTCTACTTGCACTCCTTTACCTCAATCAGTATGAGGTAAGTGCCGCGCAGTATCAGTAGAATACTCCCTTGGATCTCCAGCTGTCTAAAGAATAGGGTAATGACTTGCAGGACTTGAATCAAAATGCTTGTCTTTGTAGGAGTAATATTACCCCCTCCAGATGGCCATGAGCATGAAAGACAAATGGAAATGATAATAGAGCAACCCCGTATGTAAAGTGTAACAATTTACTTTATTAAATACAGTGCACTCACATTTAAAACCCTCAAGAGTATATGAGGTATTTTTAGGCAATATAAAATCAAAGACTGGCTGTTCCAGCCAGCAAAGTTTAGCGAGTAATGTTCCCAGATAGCTGATGCACAGCTATTATGTGTTAGAATTCAAGGCAATTGAATAACAGTCCTGGTTATCCTATTCGCACTTAGAATTTTGTCCTTAGGCGTTTCAAAGGCATTCACACATTGCAGCCTTCTTCGTCAGAGGAATTTACAGACAGCTGATAAATGGGCTGTATTTCAAGCAGAGCGGCGGCACACTCCCCCCGAAAACAGAAATTTCATTGGAAGCATAAAAGTATCACATGACCGGCTGTCCGCCTATAGTATTTGTAAGTCATGGATTGGTTACGGCTGAGTTCAGTTCATCATAGTCCCTTCGTGGTAACCATAGAGATACACTTAACAAAATATGCACCGTATGTTAGCCGTAATGAAAATAGTAATGGTATCCTTATTGCGTGTAATTCATATTGGCGCAAAGATATACATTTAAGGTTAATTTTCAATGATTACATTTTCTATATTGCTACTAATAAAAGCGGACAATTTATAAAAAGTTAATTATATAATGTAAAACAAATCTCTAACATTATATATTCTTAAAAAAATCTAATGTGCAAGTAAGTATATAATATGTATCACTAGAAACCTATTCTAATAGTAAGTTAGGGTAAATAAATAAATAATAAATATAGCAGGATTTTAAAACTATAGAACACAAGAGATTATAGCATAAGTGATCTACATGAGTATTTAGTGTTGTTTAATAATAAGTTTAAAAATAAGTTTAAAATACTAGATAGACAAGTTGAACACCTTACAAAGTGATATTTCGTATTAAGAAATATCTAAATACTTAAGTTGTTGTAATATGAATTGGGCAGGTTTATATATATATATATACGGATAGAGACAATAGTATTCCTATCAAGTTGTGTAATAAAAGTGAATAATTTTTAATAAAAAATATAGTGTCATCCCTAAAGGTTTAAAACTAGCAAAACAATCAATAATAGACAGTTCTGAAGTGGAATTACTTACAGAGTGGGACTCAGCACTGGAGGAATGCTCCAGTAAGTTTATAGACATTCTTATAAGATTTAGAAATAAAAAGGTTGAAGCTCTCACAACTCAAATAAAAGAAGTGAGAGAGAAACTTAATATCTTTAAAGGGGATGTGTATTACAAGGAATTAGATCGGGAGAACAAAACCAAAATTGAACGATTCGACAAACTAGTTGAAGCCAGGAAACTTAATAAGTTTTATAGGGATTACAATTTAGACAAAAAAGAAAAGGAACAAACTGATGAATGCATAGTCTGGGATGCCATTGAACCCGAGACACCTTCAGGTGAGAAAGGAGATTTTGATTGGTTACAAATCGATTCTCCTAACTATTCAGTAAACCCGCAATATAGAGAACTAAATGAAAGCCTAAATAAACAAAATACACCGAGGAGAAAACCATCTAGTAATGAATTTGCATTCAATTCTAAGGCCAATGGACCGAGAACAAAACAAAGAGATGGTATAAATCATGAAGGTAGACAAAAATACCACCAAATCAATACAGATCATAGATATCAACAAAGGGATAATAGGATGTACAATAATGAAACACATTATTGGGATAAAAACGGATACCGTAATCATCGGAATCCATATCCAAACCAGACACAGGGGTATAGAAGAGAATATTCCTTTAGACCCCAATCGCACTACAATTATCAACATAGATTCAACAACCAAGAAGACAATGGCTACTATGGAGGTTTCCATAGAAATACTTATTATAGACAGAATGTTCGACCAACATCATACTATGACAAAAATAAGGGGATGTGGAGAACACCATACCATAAAAATGCCCAAAAAATAGACAATCATAGGGAAAATAGATCTGAGCATCATTTTTTAGAGAACAGCCCGAAAACTACGGACAAAAACAAAAAAGAATTTCCACAAATGCAACCAAACACCCCGCAGTGGAGAACAAGGGGATTGAAAAGAGGAAACAACACTTCAGAGGATGTAGAGGAGGAATTAAGAATGGGAGCAAAAAGGAAAAGACAAACACAAATTCTACAAACGAAGATGTAAGAATGAAAATCTTTAACCTATCAAAAAAAAGTCTATCAAAAGAGGAGCATAAAACACTAGATAAAGGTCTATCGTTTGCCCCAACGAAGGGCCCAAATCCATTTCAACTTTTTGTGGATTTCAATAAATTTACCAGAAATCTTACTTTAAAAAAGATATTTCGAGAAACAAAAAATAGATAAAAATGCGAACATTTCAGAACTGGAATTAGAGACTCTGTTGACTCTAGAATCACTAGAACAAGAAAGTGATACCAATAGAGAGATGAATGAACAACAAAAAAACATCCACACATCTCTCAGAGCACCCTCTACCTTTTTCCCGGTCAACTCAAAAGGGAACTGTATCCCTGTTTTTACTAAATTAGTCCAAGAGGATCTGGACAATCTCTGCAGGGACTATAAAATCAAGAAAGACAATCTCTCTAAAAGAGAGAAGGACTTCATAAGACAATTAGAAAAAGACAATGACATTATAATACGGGAAGCGGATAAAGGAGGAGGTATCGTTCTACAAAATAGAAGCGATTATTTAAAAGAGGCGAACAGATTG
Source organism: Bombina bombina (assembly GCF_027579735.1). Lineage (NCBI taxonomy): Eukaryota > Metazoa > Chordata > Amphibia > Anura > Bombinatoridae > Bombina > Bombina bombina. The sequence continues at coordinate 65,392,145 of NC_069508.1, forward strand.
TTATATGATATTAACTCATACAGTAAACTGAGATCTAATCCGACCAATTGCTTCTTGGAACAATACAAGCATTTATTAGACAATGCAAGACACTTAAAGGTCTTAAACGAAAATGAATGGAACTACCTGAAAAATGAAACACCAGTAGTGGCATTATTTTACCATCTACCAAAAGTTCACAAATGCCTGGAAAACCCACCGGGTAGACCGATAGTTTCAGGTATAGGCTCCCTAACATCTAAATTGTCAGAATACATTGATTTTTTTCTACAACCCCTGGTGCCGGGACTCAAATCGTATTTGAGAGACACGCCTGATACGATACAAAAATTGAGCAGAGTAAAGTGGAATGAAGGTTGGTTATGGGTGACAATGGACGTTAATGCGCTTTATACAAATATTCCCCATGAGAAGGGAATACAAGCCATACAGTACTGGCTGGAAAAAGATAATAAGCTTCACCACAACCAACAGACCTTTTTGACTGAAGCTATAAGATTTACTTTAGAAAAGAATTACTTCACCTTTGAAAAAGAATATTTTCTCCAAACTAATGGCACAGCTATGGGGACAAAATTTGCCCCTAGCTATGCCAATCTTTACTTGGGCCAATGGGAGGAGGAGGTAATTTGGCATAACAACGCCTATCTCTACAACATAAAAGTATGGGGAAGGTATATAGATGATATCATCTTCATTTGGGATGGATCAGTTAGCCAATTAGATGATTTTGTGTCAAAACTAAATATTAATGATTTTAACTTATCTTTCACCAACAAAATGAGCACTGTGGAAATAGGCTTTCTTGATGTTGTTTTCTTTCATGAAAACAACAAGATACACACAAAACTGTACAAAAAAACGACAGACAGTAATGGCTACCTACATGCCAAAAGTGGGCATGACAAGAATTAGGTAAACAATATCCCAACAGGACAATTTCAGAGACTCAAAAGAAATTGTTTGAAAAAAGAGGACTTTGATCAAGAAGCGAAAAATTTAAGTGATAGATTCAGAGCCAGGGGATATAATTCCTATAAAGTGGGTGAAGCACTCGAGAAGGTGAGAAGGATCGACAGAAATGATCTGTTAGAAACTAGAACAAGCAGAGGTTCCAAAATGAAAAATATGAAAGAACAATCTGTTAATTTTATTACAACATTCAATGAAGGGGCGCCAGAAATTAGAAAAATCATAACAAAACACTGGCATATCCTCAAGAAAGACACCCTCCTTAATCAGGTAACAATTAAAGATCCAAGAATAATTTTTAGAAAAAACAGAAATTTTAAAAATATCTTAGCACCGAGTTAATTGAAAAATGTGGATGCAAAAGAAACTAATTGGCTTAACAAGACCACAATTGGGTTCTTTAAGTGTAACCGCAAAAATTGTGTGGCCTCCACCCATCATTTTCACAATAATAAACCAACGAAAGAAATCATTTCAGCAACAACTAATAAAAAATATAAGATTGAAAGTCTATGTAACTGTCGTACAGACTTTGTAGTGTATCTCCTACAATGTGGGTGTGGCCTTCAGTACGTTGGACGGACCACAAGGCCTTATAAAAAGAGGTTGTTAGAACATATTAACAACATAGAGTCTGGAGAAAAAACTCACAATCTCTCTGCATACTACAAGGAAAAACACAATAAAGACTCCTCATGTCTAAGAGGAACCATTATAGAGTGTGTACAAAACCACAAGAGAGGAGGAGATAGAGAACTCAAACTCTGAAAAAGAGAGACATATTGGATTTACACACTAGGAACCCTAATTCCACAAGGCCTCAATAAGGATATTGATTTGGCGGCATTTTTAACCTAAATATTTTTAAACCAAAAAAACTTTTTTAATATATATTTTTTTGATATAACATTGGCCATTATATTTCAAACCATATTAGGTAGTCTATCTTAAAGGGACAGTAAAGTCAAAACTAAACTTTCATGATTCAGATAGGGCATGCAATTTTAAACAACTTTCCAATTTACTTTTATCATCAAATTTGCTTTGTTCCCTTGGTGGTATTTTTGAAAAGCTAAACCTAGCTAGGCTCAAACTGATTTCTAAACAGTTGAAAACCGCCTCCTAGCTCAGATCATTTTGAAAGTTTTTCACAGTTAGACTGTGCTAGTTCACATGTGTCATATAGATAACATTGTGCTCACTCCCGTGAAGTTATTTAGGAGTCTTCACTGATTGACTACACTGCATGTCTGTCAAAGGCACTTAGATAAGGAGGCTGTCTGCAAAGGCTTAGATACAAGGTAATCACAGAGGTAAAAGGTATATTAATATAACTGTGTTGTTTATGCAAAAACAGGGAATGGGTAATAAAGGGATTATCTATCTTTTTAAATAAGAAAAAATTTGGTGTAGACTGTCCCTTTAACACCCCCTTTTTTGGGATTTTTGGTCTATTAGGCTCTTAGTATGAATTTTAGTGTACAATTATGGTGTATATAGTTTTAAACTAGATAAGTATTTTTAAGAACATTAGATTATAAATTATGTAATATTAGATCTATTATTAACCAATTTTATGAATTTTTAACTTTTTCTAGCTTATGTTTTAATTATTACACAAAATATTGGTATGGTGCATATTTTTTATATAATTTTATTCGTACAAATTTTAATTTTTATAACCAGCCTTGAGCTCAAATGAGTATTATATTTCCCCTTTGAGATGCTTGATTTGGGTCTGAAAATACCATTTACAAAGGTTTACACAATATATTGGTTAACAATTTTAAATATAAATAGGCTTATCTTTATTGGCTCATTACAATTACACTTTTGTCCGGCTATATGCATTATTTGGACATTCAAGTTTAAGTAATTTTTTCTTACAAGAAAAATATTAAAAATTATTCACTTTTATTACACAACTTGATAGGAATACTATTGTCTCTATCCGTATATATATATATAAACCTGCCCAATTCATATTACAACAACTTAAGTATTTAGATATTTCTTAATACGAAATATCACTTTGTAAGGTGTTCAACTTGTCTATCTAGTATTTTAAACTTATTTTTAAACTTATTATTAAACAACACTAAATACTCATGTAGATCACTTATGCTATAATCTCTTGTGTTCTATAGTTTTAAAATCCTGCTATATTTATTATTTATTTATTTACCCTAACTTACTATTAGAATAGGTTTCTAGTGATACATATTATATACTTACTTGCACATTAGATTTTTTTAAGAATATATAATGTTAGAGATTTGTTTAACATTATATAATTAACTTTTTATAAATTGTCCGCTTTTATTAGTAGCAATATAGAAAATGTAATCATTGAAAATTAACCTTAAATGTATATCTTTGCGCCAATATGAATTACACGCAATAAGGATACCATTACTATTTTCATTACGGCTAACATACGGTGCATATTTTGTTAGTGTATCTCTATGGTTACCACGAAGGGACTATGAACTGAACTCAGCCGTAACCAATCCATGACTTACAAATACTATAGGCGGACAGCCGGTCATGTGATACTTTTATGCTTCCAATGAAATTTCTGTTTTCGGGGGGAGTGTGCCGCCGCTCTGCTTGAAATACAGCCCATTTATCAGCTGTCTGTAAATTCCTCTGACGAAGAAGGCTGCAATGTGTGAATGCCTTTGAAACGCGTAAGGACAAAATTTTAAGTGTGAATAGGATAACCAGGACTGTTATTCAATTGCCTTGAATTCTAACACATAATAGCTGTGCATCAGCTTTCTGGGAACATTACTCGCTAAACTTTGCTGGCTGGAACAGCCAGTCTTTGATTTTATATTGCCTAAAAATACCTCATATACTCTTGAGGGTTTTAAATGTGAGTGCACTGTATTTAATAAAGTAAATTGTTACACTTTACATACGGGGTTGCTCTATTATCATTTCCATTTGTCTTTCATGCTCATGGCCATCTGGAGGGGGTAATATTACTCCTACAAAGACAAGCATTTTGATTCAAGTCCTGCAAGTCATTACCCTATTCTTTAGACAGCTGGAGATCCAAGGGAGTATTCTACTGATACTGCGCGGCACTTACCTCATACTGATTGAGGTAAAGGAGTGTAAGTAGACACCCCTAAAGAGACCTACATTTTGGGAGTAGGCAGTCTCTGACACTTTTTTATGATTATTCATTCTATATTTTATTAACTTTTATATGTATTACTTTTTACTGTGAATTGTATGAATTGTTTCTATTTTCTATTTTTTATTTATTTTTTGAAAGAAATATTTCTTTGTCTCAAGTGTACATTAGAAGTTTAGTAAGTGCTCGGTTTATTGATTTACCCTAATTGTGTCCATTTACTGCACTTTGTTGAATCCTCAATAGGGAAACAGCACATAATTGTACTAATTTATCTAGTGGTTTTATCATATGAATTGTATTTACATATATCACTTTTATACATTCCTTCTTTAGTAGTTAGAATTTAATATTCCTTTTATATTATATATTTTTAGACTCTCTGTTTATCATTTTTTAGCCTTATATATTATTTGCGCCCTAACTTTTCTATCAGTTCTCTTTCTCTAATATATACACACATGTATACTTATATATATGTATTTATATATATATATATATATATATATATATTTACATACATACACGTGAATATGAATGTATATATATATATATATATATATATATATATATATATACACATACACACACACACACACACAAGTTTGAGCCATTTCCAGCAAAATGAAGGAACATAGGGGCGCCAAAAATAAAGTTTTTAAACTTTTACACACGACATGGAAGCATCTTCTTGTTAAATGACTCACCTTCCCCTGAGGTTTACAACAGTGGGTTATCCTGAGTGTTCCTGCAGTCGCGAGGTGAGCCAGCTGAACAGATCTGAGAGTTCAATCTGCCTATGATCACCATCTATTGGTGATTATTAAATGTGAGTAGAACTGCACATTTAAATCAGAGGTGTATATTTACCAAGCAGTGCATGCCTCTTATTCCACGTGAGCCTTCCCGAAACGGGAGTTAAGACCGCTGCTCCTTAACTTGTTCGCCACCTTTTAGGTGGCGGACTGCAATCATCCTAATCAGATACAATCGGGATGAATGACACCCCCTGCTAGCAGCCGATTGGCCTCAAATGTGTAGAGGGCGGCATTGCACAAGCATTTCACTAGAAATGCTTGTGCAAAGAAATGCTTGTGCAATGATAAATTTAGGGGTCGGACGGACATGATTTGCTACAGCGAATCACGTCCAACCACCATTTAATAGATCTAACCCCATAGTGATGATATTGTGATACGCTATGTGGCGCCCGCTATGTTCCTTTGTTTCCTTTTCTCATGTCTTGTAATTTTAATTTCTATCATTAAAAGCCTTTTTATGGCAATTTTCCTGACGTCCTGATTCATTTCCTGACTAGTCAATCTGTGCGAGGAACAGGATTATACTCACTTGGTTTTGAATTTGGAGAGTGGTTGAGCCTCTTTGTGTTCCTGGGCACTGGACCATAGTGCGGTTGTTTCCAGGGGACCTTGGCAGAGGTAACACGAGACCAACGTGGATGGCGTTTGTTACGTGCACTGGGAAGTAGAGCGGGGCAGTAGAGCGGGGTGCCGGAATGCATACCTTGGACTGCATGTATGTTCCTTTGTTTGTCTGCAGCTTTGAGCATTGGAGTTTGAGTCCCATCGTGAAGAGGAGCAGCCTGGAGTGTATCCATATTTGAAACAAGCCTTAAAAGAATTTAATGCATTGAACTATATTCTGCGTTACACGAGTGGAGTTTTGGTGCATGGACACTATATTTATGAATCCTTAATTGGAGGGTTTATCACACAATATTATTTATATATATTATGTTTATTTTTCATCTGTACATATTTTATTTTTACTTTATTATTCACTATAAGTGCATATTTAGTTATTTAGGAAGAGCACTGCTTATAATTATTTTCCTTGCAGTAAAAATGGTTTTTGATTTCCAGTGAAATACCTGAAAAGATAATAGAAATTGTTCCATGTATTTATTTATATATATATATATATATATATATATATATATATATATATATATATATATATATATATAAATGTATGTCCCTATACCCGTACATAATCCATATATTTAGGTATAGATATAATTAATCAGATATACAGTTGTAATCAAAATTATTCAACCCCATTGCAAATCAGGTTTATTTTCAAAAGTTACAGACTTTCAGTTGTTTGCAATGAACAAACCAAACTAAAGCAATTGAAATAGCTCAACACAACGAATGCTTCAAGTGGTTTCCCCAAATTCAACTGAAATTGCAACTTTTAATGAATTCTGCAGTCTCAAAATGATTCAACCCCTTCATGGCAAGCATCTTTAGTACTTAGTAGAGAACCATTTTGCTGTTATAACCTGCTACAAATGAGATGCAAAGCCTGACTCTAGCTTTTGAGACTGTCCTGAAGAATCTTAGCCCATTCCTCATGAGCAATGGCCTCCAGTTCATTAATATTATTGAGTTTGCGTGCTGCAATTGCCTTCTTCAAATCCCACCAGAGAGATGGGGTTCAAGTCAGGTGACTGTGGTGGCCACTGTAGAATCTTCCAAGACTTCTTCTACAACCAAGCCTTGGTGGAATTTTAGGTATGCTTGGGATTATTGTCCTGTTGGAAGGTCCAATGACGACCAAGTTTCAGCTTCCTCACAGATGGCATGAGGTTTTCTCCTAGGATTTCCAGATACTTTAATTAATTAATTTTGCCTTCCACAAGCTACAGGTTTCCAGTGCCAGAGGATGCAAAGCAGCTCCAGAGCATCACCAAGCCGCCACCACCATCTGTAGGCAGAGTGTTCTTTTCAGCATATGCTTCATTCTTCTTCCTCCAGACATTCCCCTAAAGTAATTTTTTTTTAGTTTATCGGGTAGCGAGCGTTCTACAAGTAGGGATAGGGGAATGTGGTGAAAGGGCAATTTGATTGGTAGAACAAATAGTCCGGCTTCTTCCAATTACGGCATGGTCTCAGGCAATGACTCTCCTGGGGGGAAAGCCGTGATTGGAGGAAGCCGGGTTAGTCATTGATGACGTATGAAGAGAGGATCTCCGGGTGGGGGAAGCTGCTCTGGCTGTGAGAAGAACAAAGGTAAGTTTTTAATTAAAATGGCTGCTTTCTAAACTTGGATGAATGAAAGTGCCCCTATTTTTAATAGTATTTTTAAAAAACGGGCTTTCATTCATCAAAGTTTACTTTCACTTTAAAGAGAGCATTAGAAATACCATGACATTAAACTACTGGTTTTCAAACCTGTCCTTAGGTCTCCACAACAGTCCAGGTTAATATTTTTTTTCCAAGAAAGACAAACTCCAAAATGAGATAAGTAAACCCAAAATATTTATTTCATGAATCAGATACAGCACGCAATTTTAAAACAACTTTCATATTTACTTAGATTACAAAATGTGCTTCATTCTCTTGCTATCCTTTGTTGAAGGATCAGCAATGCACTACAGGGAGCTAGCTGAACACATCAGGTCAGCCAATCACAAGAGGCATATATGTGCAATAGTGCATTGCTGCTCCTGAGCCTACCTAGGTTTGCTATTTTGGGGCTGAGATTTCATTTTGCAGGATCAGACAGATATCTTATAGGATATTTCTCCTCTGTGAAAGGCATAATGATATAAAAGAGACTGCACCCTGAGTGGCACTGACCTTTTGAACATGCAGGGAGGTTTTTCCAGCTTTTGTTCTGTCTGTCTTTCTACCTGTCTGCCTATCTATCTATCTATCTATCTATCTATCTATCTTTCTATCATCTATCTATAAAGGTTAAAGAGACAATGCAGTCAGACAAGCAGCTGAAAAGTTTGTTGTATCTCAAACAGTTGCAGGAAAACCCTGTAAAAGGGCTGAGCTCTTTCTTCACCGAACCCCCCCCCCCCCCGTGGAAGTTGATTTTTGATGCTGCCTCTTGTTTACATAGCTTTCTATAGTCATTACTGCAGGCAAAACAGCCAAATGGTAAGCCAACCAATAGCAGAAAGCCAACTACAACATTTATTGATTGGATAAAAAGGAACCAGTCAAATGAACATGTTTTGGGATGCTTCTGGGTGACTACTAATATAGCTGACACTTAACACCTGATAAAAATCCTTACAACTAAATTTTTCTTATTAAAGAGAGATCATACTCATATGCTAAATCACTTGAAACTGATTCAGTATAACGGTAAATACCACCTGAGCATCTCTATGTAAAAAGGAAGATATTTTACCTCACAAATTCCTCAGCTCACCAGAGTAAGTGCTGTGTAAAAGGTTATACTTCAGCTGCTGTCCAGCTGCAGGTAAAAAAAATAAATGAAAAAATGAACAGCAGCCAATCAGCATCAGCAGTGCTGAGGTGATGAACTCTTACTGTGATCTCATGAGATTTCACTTAACTATCTAGTCAGCTTTTTACAGTTATGCTGCATCAATTTCAAGTGTTTCAACATTTGGGTATCATGGCCCTTTAATAAAAATCAAGTAATCACTGCTGTCTATTATTATTATTAGTTATTTGTAGAGCGCCAACAGATTCCGCAAACATAGGCGGTATACAAGGTAACATATAAAAAGATCAAATGGGTTAAGGGCCTTGCCGAGAGTTGCACTGTTGTAGTCAGCTGGGGATAGCCGCTAAAATCTTTTTCATAGCCTTTTGAAGACTGAATTAAAACCCTGGAGAAGAGTCAGTGGAATCCCCGCTGGTCAGAAAAACAGACATGGACACTAATTGTCTGCCAGGTGTCATACTGACAGGATTATGGAGTGCGAATTTTAGATGAGGGAGACAATTAATACATATCCGGTTAATTTGGTCCACTGTAACAGTTTTGCAGAATAAACGGGGAAAATTAAGTGCAGAAAGTTTTTGGGCTGCAGTTTGTTCCCTAGGGTTCCCTTCTGATGGGCCGGTCAAATCAAGTAGGGGTACAGACATGACTGTAAAAAAATTAGCAAAACTGCAGGTAATTGGAAATAAATATATATTCTAACACTTTATATTATCAGTGTATTTGCACAAAATACAACAAACAGCTAATTATAAACACCTCAGAACCCCAGAAGAGAGAGTAAAAAGTTGTGTCCTGCTGGGAGAATCGAGCAGCACCACCGGTTGGTGTAAGCCCCTTAGGGTACACAGGGTGGGTGAAGGAAGTTGTTGGCGTAAGTCCCTGCGGTACTGAGGGTGAAGGAACCCGCTGGAGTAAGTCCCTGTGGTATACAGGGTGAAGGTAAGGTGGGAATTGCATATATGTGAATCCATGGAAAGGCTTTTTATGTGGCCCTTGTTTATTAAATCGGAGGGACTTGAAAGAAAACTTGCTTGGGAGACATTTATTGAGCAACGGGACACATCAGGGATATAACCCTGTCTACATATACTGTTAATCTATCCCCTGTCCAGTAATTCTAGGGGATTTAAAAGGAAGTTCCTGCTTTTTCTTTTTTCTGAGAAGTTTTTTGAACCTTTGCTATATTAGGGATACAATTTTTGCATATATTCTCTGAGAATCCAGTTTCTTGATTGCTGTATTGGTATCCCTATATAACAGAAAATATTTGGTTAAAAAAAAAATAAGAGCTGGATGTATAAAAGTGTGAATAATTCCCAAGTCCTATAAGGAATGTCCCTAAAAGGAAACAACTGTTAAAAGGCTTAGGAAGTTCCAGATAGGTCTTCAGATGAAGTTTACAGAAAGATCTGGACTGTATTGGATACATTTGGGCTAGTATATAAAGCCTTAGTAATGTTGTACATATACGCCAGCGGGATGGTTGATCAATAGTCTTTCACAATAAGTTTAATATTGCTGCTGGTGCCTGAACTTTTTCTGTATGATCCTCAATGGTTTTCGGAGAACAATTTTGTAAAGAATTGATAGTAAATTGTGTACTTGAGTCTGTATAACATATAAAGTTTGAATAATGAAAAACTTAGAGTTCTATGTACTAGTTAAAAGTTTGTAGATAACTCTATTGTATAGAGAAGGTAATGATTTATGCATTGCAGATATAGCACATTTAGGTATTTTCTTGTTTGGTATTGAAAAAAAAATATACAGTATATAGATTTTCATAATTGAGCTAAGGTTTCCTATATAGGGATTTTAGCCGTGTATGTAGGTGTGTGTATATATATATATATATATATATATATATATATACGGGACTATCTACTTGTATCTGCATAAATCTGCCTGTGGGACTTGTGAAATAATTTATGTCTCATTCTAAACTGTTTATAGAGCTCAGTATGCAAAAGCCTAATTAGCTATACCTCTCTAAATATAAAGAAAGAGGAAAAAGAGAAGGAGAAAAGGAAAACCTCAACTGCCTGCAATTGTGTCTAGTGGTTCCTGGGAATTGGGATAAGTTTGTTGTATCGTCAATAGAGTTAAATATTGCTTAGTAAGTCTAGCTATTGTAAAGAATTATCTCTGGCTATCTCTTTTTTTTTTTTCTCGGTCCATAAATGTATGGTGATAAGTAAAAAGATTCCCGGCATAGCCTTAGAGATCTCCTTCACCTCATATCACGCCCCTTATCCTTTTTCCCCCTCACTGGGCCTGCCTAAGCCCCGACACACTCCTGATACACTTTTTCGACCTGGACAGGTCCTGCACTATTTTTTTCTATTAATGGACACATTTTTTACTTTCACCCCCAATAAATCACCAGCTATGCTGCCTAAATCTAAGGAAAGAAAAGGACCTAGGAATATTGATATTAACTTAGTCTTGTGACAGAAGTTAGACAGTTTTCTAACCTTCTTGATGAAGCAGAGCTAAGAATTTCTAGTTTAGAGGATCAAACAAACAATCAAGAGGTAATGGTGAATGCGCACGAAAAGAAAATTGCTATCTTGCATGCTAGGATTGAAGACCTTGAAGACAGGTCTAGACGCAATAATGTTAAAGTAGTTGGCCTCCCTGAAACCATAGAGTATAGTGATCTCTTATTCTTTGCGTCAGTTCTACTCCCGCAGTGTGTGAGCTTATCAAATCAATCCCCTATCTTAATAGAAAGGGCGCACAGAATAGGACCAATCAAGGAAAATACTAGTAGATATTCAAAACCCAGAACAGTTATAATAAAATTTCTCAATTTTCAAGATAAGATAAATATAATGAAAAACTATCGTAAAATGCAGGAGTGCAAAATCGAACAGCATAAACTATTAATTTTTCAGGATCTCTCAGCAGAAACCTCAGCGAAGAGGAAAATAATGGCTCCATTTTGCACAAAACTTATCCATGCTAAATTTCAAGCGAGATTAGTTTATCCGGCTAAAATTTTAATTAACGTAAATGGTACCACACAAATAATTACTGAAGCTGAGGCTGCACAATCTTAACTTAAAATAACTTAAAATAAGTGAGTAGGAACAGAAGGGGAAACAGAAGGGGAAACAGAAGGGTACCCTTGTATTGTGTTGATAGAAATACGAATGGCATCTGGTTCATATGATGTTGTGTATGGTATGTATGTGGGATTTTTTTTTTTTTGTCTTGCCCCCTCCCTCCCGTCATATCCCATTCTCCAGGCTTTTTTTTTTCTCATAAAATAATATGAATAAAGTGATTTTTTTATCTTGGAATGTGGGTGGGATAACATCCCCTATTAAAAGAAAGTCAATAATAAAAAATTTAAACTCTTTTAACCCACAACTTGTTTTTCTGCAAGAGACGCACCTAAAACCTGAGGAGGCGCTAAAATTAACATCTAAATGGGTGGGAAATGTAGAATATTCACCATATTGTGGGTGGAAAATGGGAGTAGCGATTTTATTCAATAAGAGTTTGCAGTGTGATATTCTGTCCCAAATTATAGATCAGCATGGGAGATATCTTATTCTAGAAGTATTAATTCATGAGGTAAAGTTGGTTCTGTGTAATGTATATGGCCCAAATAAACCTGATAGAGGATTCTGGGATAATTTGAAGGCTACATTGTTGCATTATAGTAATCAGAAAATTATCATGGGTGGAGATTTCAACATAGCTCCCAGGCCTCGACTGGATAGATTTAAAAGTCTAAATAAATGTGAGCAAGGGAGGAATAGGATACTCTCAAATTTTATTACAGATTTAAAGTTAACAGATATTTGGCAAACACAATTCCCTGATGTAAAAGCATATACATGCAAATCTAAATCATTTAGTACACTTTTGCGTATAGATTTTTTTTGGTCTCGGAATATGTATTAAATCAAGTTATCAGCGCAGATATAAAGGATATTGTTATCTCAGATCATGCGGTTATTTCGCTCCAGATTAAGGCTGGTACAAATCTTGGCCCAAATTTTACCAGGCTTTTCTTTCCTTCTTATCTAATAAATAATCTATATTTTACGAATTGGTTGGCTGACAAGTGGAATGAGTTTAAGTATAATAACAGTACATATCTGTCCAAACCGGAGGTTTTTTGGGAAGCCTTCAAGGCATTTATCAGGGTTGAGATAAGAGCATATTTATGTAAATGGAAAAAGAAAAATAAGGCTAGAGAAATTCAGTTTACGAACCAAGTTAAAAACACTTATGAAACATATATACATAAAAACACTTATGAAACAAGATCTAGAAGCATTAAATCTACCAATTACAGTGGAAGAAGTGATAGAGCAGATTAAATATCAAAATCATATAAAGCTCCTGGTCCAGATCAACTTCCAGTTGAATTATACAAAATTTTAAAAGATCATATTCCAGACACTCTAGTGAATCTTTTCAATTTATATTTTATTGAAAATAAAACTCCTTCAAGGTATTTTTCGGCTTCTACTATTACTTTGATATATAAAAAAAATAAAGATCCAGAAAACATGTCTGCATATAGACCAATATCTCTACTAAATAGCGACTACAAAATTTTTATGTCCATTATAGCAAACAGGTTAAAAATTTATATTGGGAACCTAATCCATCAAGACCAAGTCGGGTTTATGCCAGGCAGAAATGTATCCAAAATTATTCTCAGGGTTCTAACGGACTTGGAGTATTTTTGGATTAAAAATAAGAGTAAAGAAACCCGGAATAGATCAAATATGGCGTTACTGGCGATTGATGCCGAAAAGGCTTTTGATCTCATTAACTGGGATCATTTATTCACATCGCTTTCGTATTTTGGATTTAAGGGGAATTTTGTAAACTTAATACATGCAATTTATCAAAATCCGATCTCTAATGTATTAATTAATTCTGAACTCACTCAAGATATTATTTTAGAAAAAGGTACTCGTCAGGGCTGTCCCCTTTCACCTCTTTTGTTCAATTTAGCCTTAGAACCATTTGCTATTAAATTTCGACAAGAATTATCCGGGATAATGGTTGTTTCGGTTAAAATAGTTCTTACTCTACATGCGGATGACTTACTCTTATTCTTGAACAATTCTGATTATTCAATACAGCACTTTTTAACCCTGGTAACTCAATTTGGGTCATTTTCAGGTTATAAAATTAATCCAGAAAAATCTGAAATCTTATGGATTACCCAAAATAAGTCCCCAAGCCTTAGATATCCGTTCAAGTCAGTGGAATCAATAAATTATTTAGGGATTAAAATCCATAGGGATCCTGCTGCTTGGTATAATTTAAATTTCACATCTTATTTTTGTAAATATAAAAGAGAGTTAGACAATTGGATGTCACTTCCTATCTCACTTACAGCACGGGTCTCTATGATCAAGACCATCTTTTTTCCACAATTATTATATTTATTGCAAAATCTTCAGATTTTGATTAAGGCTAGAGATATTACCTTGTTTAATGGTATTACAGCGGGATTTATATGGAAACAAAAAACGTAAACGAATTTCCACATATAATCTCAGTTTACATATGCATGCAGGTAGCCTAGCGCTTCCAAATTTTAGATATTATAACTTAGTTACGCTTAGTAAATATATCCTAGACTGGATTACAGAAACAGAATACTCAACAAATTTTCATTTAGAGTCAGGAATTGTAACTCCATTTTCTTTGAAGGCTCTTATGCATTTAGCTAAGATAGAACTACCCAAACAAATGGCCCGGATGGGGACATTTTTTAATCCTATTCTGGCATGGCATAAACTATGTGATGAATTAAATATTAATTGGAAATCCTCCAAACATTTACCAATATGTGGAAACCCAAACTTCCCTAGTGGGATCTCTTCTAGAATTTTTAAGGACTGGTTCAATAAAGGCTTGCAAAATGTGATTCAAATCAGGGATGAGACTCTGGACATGGTTAAGTCTTTTATGGATTTGCAGAAAGAGTATATGATTCATAAACATAGCTTCTTTGCCTATTTACAATTGAGACATTTGTATGGGAAGTTATGGGAGGATAACAAATCAGATTGGAAGCTAGGAGATATTAATTCAGCAATTAATGTCTATAAACAAGGTAATTTGTCCATCTCTTTTTTGTATAATATGTTACTTAATAAGGCTAATCAGATTCATCTAAATGAGTTATTAAAGAAATGGAAAATAAATTTCCCTTCTATTTCTATTGAAGAGATTGAGGATAGTTTCAGACTAGTCCAAAAAGCAACTACTATAATCTCCTGGAGAGAATCTCACTGCAAACTCTTAAATATGGTTTATGTAACCCCTGCACAACTTAAAAAATGGTATCGAACTGATAATAATATTTGTTTGAAATGTAGTAACTGGAATGCAGATCTCATGCATTGTTTTTGGAGTTGCCCAAAAAACAGTTTTGGAATAAGGTAAACTTTTGGTTATCCTTAAGTTTAAATGATCAATTTATTATAAGCCCACTAGATATATTTTTTTGTGTAATTATAAAAAAAAAAAAAATACAAGACAATTAATACACTGATTCTAGCAGGACGTAACTTAATATTGTTAAATTGGAGATCTAGTAGTTCTCCCTCCTTCCAAACTTTCAAAGCTATAATAGCTAATACAATTATAATGGAACAATATTACAGTGACATCTATTTAGAGGGAAAAATGGAGAAGTATCTCCAAAAATGGTTGGGTATAATGAAAACCTTTCCCATGCTATTACAACAACAATTTAGAATTATTTTTAAAAAAACAACTTTTTTTGATACCTGGATTCAGATGGGCAGATTACCCACTGAATGGGCATAGGAGTGTCTGGATCTTACGCTTGTTAGTAGCAGGAAGGTGGTCAAGAGGAGTTTTGTTTGAGAGGCTGTAGGGATTTGTATCTGTCATCAGAGTCATGGGGGCGTAAGTATGGGCTTCATAAATTCTACGGAGGTAGGGAAGGTGTTGGTGAGATGGTGGTGGTGGAGAGTGGACTGGGGGGAGTTGTTGTTTTTTTTTTCTTCTCTCCTTTCTATTTTATTATTTGTGCGTTTGGTCGTATGTTAGTTTTGCGGGTTGGGATCAGTGAGAAAATTAAAAATTCACCAACAGTATTTAAAATCCTAGCTGAAATTTAAAAGAGGTCATTACATAGGTTTTGATGATCAGTTTCGTGGTGATATGTCAAGTATTTTGCATAATCTATATATGTATTGAAATGTAATAACTGTGTCTTTGGATGTAAGACTAAATTAATAATTTGCGGGAGAAGTATAATTTTCTTTATAAATGCAGTTTATATCCATTTGGCTTTTTCTTTTATATTATGTTCTCCCATGTCTTTTTGTTGTTTTTGTGTTTATGGAGGGAAACTTTGTCAAATGCAAAAGGATTGTATTATTTATTTTGTATTAATCATCCTACGCGGTGAAACGATTATGTGAATTTAACATAACTTTCTTTTATTTTCCTTTTTGTAGTGGATATGCTGTTGGTTCATAAATAAATTAAAAAAAAGAAAATAATAAAATCTTGCTTGCAGTGCATGTCTCTCAACCTCTCTCCTTGGAGGCTAAGAACAAACTGACTGGGCAGAGGAAGTGGGAAGGATTAAAGCACGTATGAGTGTTCTTGATCTCTCCTTAGTGGCAAGAAATATATCCCACATGTTATGGACACCTATGGACTCTCCTCATCTTACGAAAGAAAAAACTCTTCAACCACATATTGAACCCTTATCTGCTTCCTCATTTAACATTTATCAAGCTCCGGAATATTACAGACACATACTAAAAGAGAGACACAGAATACAACTGCCACCTAAAGCAGTGAATTTAGCAGCAGATGATTCAGGACCCAATTCACATACCTGAGAGCAGAAGAGAGAGAGAGAGTAGGGTTAAAGGGACAGTCAACACCAGAATTTTTGTTGTTTAAAAAGATAGATAATCCCTTTATTACCCATTCCCCAGTTTTGCAAAACCAACACTGTTATATTAATACACTTTTTACTTCTGTGACTAACTTGTATCTAAGCATCTCTTGACCGCCCCTAATCACATGACTTTTATTTATTATCTATTGACTTGCATTTTAGCCAATTAGTGCAGTGTCTGCCACTAGCCACGGGCGTGATCACAGTGCTATCTATATGGCCTACATGAGCTTGCTCTCCCCTGCTGTGAAAAGTAGATAAAATAGAGGCGGCCTTGAAGTGCTTAGAAATTATCATATGTGCCTTCCTAGGTTTGCTTTCAACTAGAATACCAAGAGAACACAGCAAAATTGTTGATAAAAGTAAATTGGAAAGTTGTTTAAAATTACATGCCCTATTTGAAAAATGAAAGTTTTTTTTGGACTTGACTGTCCCTTTAAGTTGCTGTAGTGTGCATTTCTTAGAAGATGTCTCTAGGCAGTTAATTAGCTAAATGAGCAGCAGTGTGGTGAGTATTAAGTATAATTCTTATATAATTATTTTGCCTAATTCTTAGTGCCTCACTTAAGAAATGTCAACATATGATATTACAATAATGCTAACTAAACCAGCAATGCTTCATTCCTATTTAAATATATATATATATATATATATATATATATATATATATATAGTAGGCCAAAACGATTGTCTGGGGTTGTCATGTTCCTTGTTCAGAGGAAAATTGCCTGGTATTTTAGGGCTGGACTGACCTTACTCAGCAGGATCAAAATGATATACTTCAGTAAAAGTCTCCTCTGTGAAAAGCACAATTGGGCTAAGAGAGGCTGGTCCTAGGTGATAACTTGCCATAGAACAAGCTACTGAGCTGTTCTTCATTCCTAGTAGAGGGCT
Organism: Bombina bombina; assembly: GCF_027579735.1. NCBI lineage: Eukaryota > Metazoa > Chordata > Amphibia > Anura > Bombinatoridae > Bombina > Bombina bombina. The sequence continues at coordinate 65,409,322 of NC_069508.1, forward strand.
TCTATATAATTGAATATATATATATTTATATTCCTTTGTATAAATGGTATCTTTATACAATTTCCTGTTATTTATTTCTTATTTCTTTGGGGTTTATATTGGAGTGTATCTGGGGTTATATCATATTAATAATGTTAACCAGGAGATCGTGATGGTATTTGATTTTATATTTTATCACACCTTATAGTTTATTCATATAATACACATGTATATTCACATAGGTATCTGTGGTAACTGATTATTTTATATATATTTAGTGGCTTATATCCTTGTTTCTCAACCTGTGGTACGTTTATACACATGGGCATCCACAAGGGGAGGCAAGTTCTTTGTCTTTTAATCCTTTGAATGTAATTCAGTTTCAGAGAAAGAAGCACAGTATTCTGGGTGTTACAAAGCATTCTGGAATTTATAGTTCACTAGTTGTCTCTCAGTATTGTGCCACTGCAGTTCTGGACTCAAATTCACAGCATACATTGTACAGTCATTTCCCTCCCTTGCTTACTGCAGGGAAGGAACATTGCATAGCAAATGGATATATAAAATCACTGATCATATAAAAAAAAAAATCAAAAAAAAAAAATCACTGATCATGTTGCTCTTTACTTGTAAATATTTTTTTTTTTTTTACATATTGCTGGAAAAGAAAAGCTGTACACTGTTCTGTATGTGTAAGTGTGCTCTTATATAAAATCACTTACTATGTTGTTCTCTACTTGTGTATACATTTGTATTTATGAGATATTGCTGGAGATAAGCATAAAAACAGGCAAGTTGTATACTGGTTTGTATGTTACTAGAGAAGGAACGTGTAAGCCTGTTATAAAATCAGATTGCTGTTGTAAATAAATTGGTAGTTCTGATATATTGCTGGAGATAAGCATAAATCAGACAAACTGTCTGGTCTGGTCTGGATGTGTATGTGTCAGGGTTTACTGTCTTGATTAGTGTCTTGTCTTGTAGTTTGCTTTTAAAATGATTGTAAAAGTTTAACTAATTAAAAACTAAAATTAAAAATCATCATTTAACTACTTCTTCGACTACACAATTCTGTGTTTGCTTGCTCATTTAACCACTCCTTAGACTACAAAATTCTGTGTGTGTGCATGCACATTTAACCACTCATTAGACTACACAGTTCTGTGTGTGCATGCTCATTTAACCACTCATTAGACTACACCAATCTGTGTGTGCATGCTCATTTAACCACTCCTTAGACTAAACAATTCTGTGTGTGCATGCTCATTTAACCACTCCTTAGACTACACAATTCTGTGTGTGCATGCTCATTTAACTACTCCTTAGACTACACAATTCTGTGTGTGCATGCTCATTAAACCACTAGTTAGACTACACAATTCTGTGTGTGCATGCTCATTTAACCACTCCTTAGACTACAGAATTCTGTGTGTGTGCATGCTCAATTAACCCCTCCTTAGACTACACAATTCTGTGTGTGTTCCACCTGTTTGTATTTTTTTTACAGGTAAAAGAACTGATTTCTTTGGGGCAATGCCCCGCAAAAGGCCCTTTTAAGGGCTATTGGTAGTTTAGTTTAGGCTAGGGTTTTTTTTTATTTTGGGGGGGCTTTTTTTATTTTGATAGGGCTATTAGATTAGGTGTAATTAGTTTAAATATCTTGTAATTTGTTTTTTATTTTGTGTAATTTAGTGTTTGTTTGTTTTGTAATTTAGGTATTTGTATTTAATTTTGTTAATTGTATTTAATTTAGGTAATTTATTTAATTGTACTGTAAGGTTAGGTGTTAGTGTAACTCAGGTTAGGTTTTATTTTACAGGTAAATTTGTATTTATTTTAGCTAGGTTGTTAGTAAATAGTTAGTACCTATTTAGTAACTATTCTACCTAGTTAAAATAAATACAAACTTGCCTGTAAAATAAAAATAAACCCTAAGCTAGATACAATGTAACTATTAGTTATATTGTAGCTAGCTTAGGGTTTATTTTATAGGTAAGTATTTAGTTTTAAATAGGAATTATTTAGTTAATGATAGGAATTTTTATTTATATTTATTTTAATTATATTTAAGTTAGGGGGTGTTAGGGTTAGGTTTAGAGGTTAATAACTTTAGTATAGTGGCGGCGACGTTGGGGGCAGCAGATTAGGGGTTAATAAATGTAGGTAGGTGGCGGTGATGTTAGGGGCGGCAGATTAGGGGTTAATAATATTTAAATAGTCTTTGAAATGTGGGAGTGCGGTGGTTTAGGGGTTAATATGTTTATTATAGTGGTGGCGATGTCCGGAACGGCAGATTAGGGGTTAATAAGTATAATGTAGGGGTTAATAAGTGTAAGATTAGGGTTGTTTAGACTCAGGGTTCATGTTAGGGTGTTAGGTGTGAACATAAATTTTCTTTCCTCATAGGAATCAATGGGGCTGCGTTACGGAGCTTTACGCTGCTTTTTTGCAGGTGATAGACTTTTTTCAGACGGCTCTCCCCATTGATGTCTATGGGGAAATCATGCACGAGCACGTACAACCAGCTCACCGCTGACTTATGCAGCGCTGGTATTGGAGTGCGGTATGGAGCACAAGTTTGCTCTACGCTCACTTCTTGCCTTTTAACGCTGGGTTTATAAAAGCCTGTAATACCAGCGCTGTAGGGAAGTGAGCGGTGACAATAACGTGCAAGTTAGCACCGCACCCCTCATAACGCAAAACTCGTAATCTAGCTGAGTGTTATTACACCATAACATATCTGTGTGTACATTTCACTCTAGTATATGAGTACAAGACATATAGCATGTGTATATATGTTAATTGTCAGGGTGGTACTTATAGTGTATGTGGCATACAAAAGATACACCTATAGGCCAATATAATCCAATCAGTCCTCATGTGCAAAGTTGCTCCTAGACAAGTAGCACACATGTCCGATTCAATCATAGATAGTCAAGATATGACATTGGAGTGAGATAAGGCAACAGAATATCTATAGTTCTTGTATTATTATTTTTTTAAGTGAGCCTAATGTATAGATATTCTTACATAACAGTGTACATAGGTTTAGAATTAATTAAGTCAATAGGTTTAGAGAGAAGTTTCTCACCTTGTATTGTGGAGGTATATGGTTGCACAGTTGTGGTATAACGTAACACTATATTAGCTTTGGTGATAATATTTAACTGAGTCGGGAGATTCCGATATTTTGAGTTATATCACTATACACATATATTAACATGCGGAGTCTGTGAAGGTAGGAATATAGTAAGAAACAACACGAAAAAACCCAAACACTTAGCCCAAAGCTTTATATAGCTGGTGTGTAATAAAGTAGGATCCAGCAGTATATCCGGATTAATTGCAAGAGTCAAAGATGTGTACAAACACAAGTAGAGAAGCAGGCGTGTATTGTGGCAAACACTCACCGAAAAAGCTGCACGAACAACCAGGTGTGTGCAGATATCGCCCACCAAGCATTAGCGGTGAACTCCTTACTTGTAATCCAGGATCACCCCCGGGTAAGTCCTCGCCTCTGTGCCGTTATACGAAGGAGATTTCAGATCATCCCGCAACAAACAGTACGGCTCACAGAGTCTCGCTAAGATGCTTGTACGCGGGTAGAGTGTTGACGTCACCACGCCTCTTGTCAGTGGAAAGTAGCTCCGCTCCGGAATCTTAGTGCACAAAAGGAACCACTCCAAGATGAAAGCACAGGTTGAATGTCACAGAGAAAACTGGAGTAGACACAATTCAAAAGGAAGAACCGGCATCCAAAGTAGATAAATTTAAAAGTTCCAATATTTATTAAAGAGTTTAAAAGGATAAACACAGCATTTGGTCAAAGACATGGGCGCAGCACAGACAGGCATACACGTTTCAGACGTATCCGTAGTCACAGGGAATATAGGAATATAGTGACAGGGATTAGGTGTTCAACCATGACCATCATAAACACGCTGGAGCAACATAGTGAATTACATCTGGTCCGGCTTCTTGGTAACCATGGTTACAGGGTACACAAACCGTGTCTCTTCAACATCTGCATTTTATTTAATTTAACTTTTACTTTGGTTAACCTTGAATGTAATAATATTGCTGTCAGAGGATACAAGACTGACATCGCTAATGTTAGGTACTAAAATTTTGTATACACGTTTGGGTTACGATATATGCAATATCTATGAATTTAACACTACCGGAAGTGACGTTAGGACACTTCCGGTTTCACGAGACTGTGGAACACATGTTTGCGTTCCAATACAATAATTTGGCGCCACTATGATTGAATGAGGTATGCACTAAGTTTGATTAGATGTATTTTGACCGCTATATATGTGTGTACTGCACTTGTGATCTTCATGCTGATGAAGGGGATTATATCCCTGAAAACATTACAATAAATGTTGTTGTTTTTTTGTGCAAGTCCTGTGAGTGCATTCGTCCTTTGGTATACATATATATATATATATACATACACATATATACAGTATATATACATACAGTATACATATATATACATACAGTATATGTATATATATATATATATATATATATACAGTATATATATATATATATAAATATATATATATTATGTAGGATCATTCAAATATTGTCAAAACTTAGCTCCAACCAAACCAACCTCCTAATATTTCCTGCTGCCCCAATACAAAATCCTTTCCATTTTTATTTCAGCTTGTTTGTTTCATTGTGCGTCAGTATATGTGATAGACAGTGTGTGTGTCCGTGCCAATGTATCTGTGTGCATACAAGAAGTGTATGAAAGTATATTAAAGTTTAGCATATAGTGACTTCAAAATGTAGAGTGTACTAGTTAACTAGGGCTAGTAATATTTTGGGATAGTTTATATATATATATATATATATATATATATATATTTTTTTTTTTTTTTTTTTTTTAATTATTTTTTTCTTGGTATATTTAACTTTTTTGCCCTCCCCTGGGAAAAAAATTGCAGACCCCCATGCTTGTACCCCTGGGGGTACCTGGAGCATTGACAATGGGTACCCAGGGACTTGCCCTTTTTTTAATAGGTTACAAAAATAACAGTATACGGGACATTTTCTTCAGTGCAGTGCTCCCGTCTGGCCACGCCCCCGCCTAGCCACTACCACTTCTGTCCGGTCACGGGTGCTCCTACTTGGCCATGCCCCCACCACCCCTGCTCCCACCCACCCTCTCTGCTGTCTGATCCTCACTGACATCCTTCCTTATGGCCAGGTATGTTTGTCTCACACTGCAGTCTCTACTGCGCATGACAGCTTCGGACAAACATACCTGGCCTTTTATAATATAGGATGTGTTACAGTTGAGGGTACTTAAATCAAAAAATTATGCCTGTAGGGGTACATGCTACAAAAAAAGGGTGAGAAACAGTGGCTTACATAATTATATTTTATATTTTCTGACATCCTAACTTTGTGTCATGTGTATGTGTACACCTTAATAATATTTGAGGGAATAAAAATGTATTTCTTATATTAGTCGGAGTATAATTCATTTCCCTTTTGGTTACATTTTGATCAATTGCAGAAAACTCTATTACATTTACAATATCATACTCATAGTGATCACGAGATTATTATACATACAAACTATCAGCCATCTGAAGTGCCGCATTTGTGCATAAATTATATATTTTAAATCATTCTCTTTTATTCATACAATTTCACATAATTCCTTATACTATTATTTTAAGTTTTATTGCTATGCCTTTTGTGACACTCCTACCCAAACAAGGTGTTAGCATTGTGTTTATTATACACAGTATGGATTCGTTAATATGTGAGTGTGAGCCTAGGTTATTGTTCCTTTTGCTTGCTAGTTACATGGCGGGGTTTCCTGTGGTTAAAATTACACCTGAGCGCCAACAGTCCCTTGCAATACAAATCCTAGCCGAGATGTCCATACTCTTGTTGACAACTCTGCAGGGTGATTTCCTGGTTAATTGTCTCAGCAGCTTGGAGTTATTCTTTGGTTAGAGTTGTAATAGCTTAGGAAGATACCCTTTTGAAGAGGCTGTATTGTACATAACAGCAAATGGTATGGTAAAGTTCAAAAGATTTGTGATTTGCTAATCAATTGTTTGTGGACTTATGAATCGTGGTAATCTTCAAAGTGCTACGTCATGTGTTCAACAAATTGTAGGGAAATGAAGGTTTATTATTTCCAAGGAGTGTGATTTTCCTTATGAATATATTCTTTTATATAAATATGTGGTATTCAACAGTTTCCCCCACAAATTAACAGACAAATAGGTCTTTTGCCTTCAGCATCAGATAACACATCTGTAAATATACGCACAAATTATCCGACAATGATGTAATTTGCTTCAGCTTCAGATAACACAACCTATGTAAATATACGCACATAATAGGATACAGAGTGTCAAGACGCGTGAATATAACATATCCGGGCCGATTTATCAGCCCCAATGCATCGGTTTCTGCGCGAGCCTTTAGGCTCGCTGGAAACAGAAGTTAAGAAGCAGTGGTCTTAAGACCACGCTGCTCCTTAACTCGTCCACCACCTCTGAGACGGCGGACAGCAATCAGCTCAATCGGATATGATCGGGTTGATTGACACCCCCTGCTAGCGGCCGATTGGCCACAAATCTGCAGGGGGTGGCATTGCACAAGCATTTCACAAGAAATGCTTGTGCAATGATAAATGCCGACAGCGTATACTGCTGGCATTTATCGATGTGCGGTGGACATGATACGATACAGCGGATCATGACCGCCCGCACAATAATAAATCGGCCCCATAGTATCATATAATCATAAGATGGCAAAGAGGGACATATAAAAATAAACAACAGGTGTTCAGCAGAGGAACATAAATTAAAATGATACTGTACTCAAAAATGATCAGCTATCCATATGGAAATTGGAAAAGTCTAAATGTGTCTTTTTTGCATTAAACAATGTGAAGGAAGAAATACATACCATACTGAAAGAAAGGCAATCTGCCAGGAACGAACAACAGCTCAGCTTATTTATTTTTTTGTTTCTCTTTCTTTTAAATTCCAAAATATTTATAAATATTTATATACACATTAAAAAGTTATATTTCCTAAAACTTCACATTAAAATCCCTTGAAGTTATGGGAGAGTGCTAAGACTTTATCTCTGTACTAAATGAAATTTCTTCATCACCCCCTGTGTTGATACATTTTGAAGTGAGAGTGCGCTATTGTATACAATATATTATATATATATATTCTACATCGATATTTTATAGAAAGTGATGTGTATTAGTGAATAAGAATATCCTACACTATCCCTAATTTAATTAGTATTGTTTAGGGACCCTATAGGCAAATTAGATTAACATTTACAACTGAGAAATATATAGAGTGATCTACCTCTTGGTTAAATTCAATCAACAATGCAATAATAATAAGATGTTTTAAAGCATTTACATATATATTTGTTAACTGGTGTTCTGAACATTTTTGTTCTTGCACTTGGAGGGGTAGAGCTATGCCACTCTCCACCAATAAAGCTTTCTTTCTCAGACATGTAAATCACAGCAAACAATTTTCATATGCATCATATACATTTGTGTGTATTGTCCCTTTAATTTAATGGGTCACTTAAATAAGTGTGATAAGGGAATATAATGTTTACACTTGTGTTTTTGCATATTATTGTGAGAAATGGTTACAAAATGGCAGGAAATTAATCATTTATGTAGCCCCTTAGTAAACTGCATAATGAAAGAACAAGTCACTTTTATATTAAACTGACATAAAACCCAAAACATTTATTTTATGATTCAGAGTGAGTGTATTCTTTGTTGAAAAGCAGGTAGGATGGTTTAAGAGCGTGCATGTGACTAAAGCAATATATGGCAGCAGTTTTATAATTATGTTATACATTTACAAGAACAGTAGGGGGCTGCAGTGTTTCCTGTCATTTACTCTTCAACAAAGAACACCACGAGAACAAAAGTAAATCTGATAAAAATGCTCTATCGGAATCACAATTTTTCAGTTTCAAGTCCTTTTCATAAAGTTGTATGACAGTGTTGCCCGTACTAGTAACAGAGAGTCAACTTTATATGGTTTGTCAATGTGATCTAGAGAGTCAACTTTATATTTGTTTGTACTAAGCATAGGAAACCTAATTATGCACTCCAGGTGTATGTGATCATTGTTTTACACATATTCTTATGCTGAATTCCCCTTTTATTTAAAGCTGTTGTGGCTCAGAATACACTTGTGCAATATATATATATATATATATATATATATATATATACAGTACATATACATTTTTAGCTTAACTTATAGAACATTAAATAGCTCTTGCTTTTGAGTAAAAATTGTGCTTTCTCCCATACTTCCTAGAGAAGCCAAAAAGCAAAATCCATAACTTACATAAAATGCAGCAAATTATCTAAACTATCTATTTTATTTGCAGCATTTGCTGGTTAAGAAATTCATACTACAAGCTGAGAGGGAAATCACAAAGTCGTGTAATCTGTTTTTGCATCCTGATCTATCTTTTAGGCACTCCTGTTGTATCATACAGACAAGTAAATTAGAATGAATTGTGAATGCACAAATTTAATAACCTCACGCTCTCAAAAAACATAATCCTTTTTTTTTTTAACCCACTTATATTTTATACTCATTTGCACTCCATTTAACATGATAAAAAGGTTCCCCCCTTCAGCATTACAAACAACAGCTAAAATAAAAGAAGCAAACCTGAGCACCTGGGCTGAATAACATTTATTTAGTACAAAAAGGTATGATTGGATTAATGGACTGTCCATCAACCTTCCTGTCCAATCTGAATCCTTATTCTGTTGCTAGGATATGGAAATGGAACAAGACAACATGGGTGTGAATTTCTTGCATTAGTGTTTATTGCCTTTAGTTATTATTACTACACTAAGCGATATGCCTGTCCAGAGGGAAGTCTATGTTTAAAAAATACAACCCCCCAAGCTAAAGTTACAAAAAATAAAAAAGTAAAAATACAGAAAAAAATAAACAAAGCTATCCAAAATAAAAAATGTAAGCCTAAACTAATACCCTTATAAAATAAAAAAATCCCCCCCCCCCAAATAAAAACACTCCCTAATCTAATTCTAAACTACCAATAGCCCTTAAAAGGGCCTTTTGTAGGGCATTGCCCTAGGTTAAACAGCTCTTTTACTTACAAGAATTACCAATTACCCCTAACAGTAAAATCCCCCACCCAACCAACTCCCCCAAAATAAAAATAACTAACTCTAAAAAAACCTAAGCTACTCATTGCCCCTAAAGGGGCATTTGTATGTGCATTGCTCTTAAAGGGGGCATTCATCTCTTTTACAGCCCATTAAATCCCTAATCTTAAAATTAAAAAAATTAAAAAAATCCTAAAACTAAGCCCCAAATAGGTGCTCACCGTTCCTGAAGGTCTTCTTCCAGGCGGCTCCGTCATTTTCTATCTTTAAGGTGCGGAGTGGTCTTCCCCGATGCATGGATCTGGAGCGGTGGTCCTCAGCATCGGTTCTCATCGGCGGTCCTCAGCGGCGGCGATCCTCAGCGGGGTGGAGGCTCCTCTTCATCCGATGTCCGTCGCACACTGAAAATTGAATGCAAGGAACCTTTTGGGGGGGGGCAGCAGAATTTTGAGTGCCTAGGGCAGCACAAAACCTAAATACGCCACTGGGTCTTTCAATTTCTCCCCATGAAGGTGTTTTGTTCAAGGTTACCCAGCTGTAGGATTATTGGTCCTGAAAGCTTTTTTTCAGCTCATTTCTTCAAGCAACTCAGAGTAGTTTCACAGAATGAGAGTGTAGTAGCATTAAACATTTTTTCCTCTTCTTGAGGTAGTCCTCAAGTAGTTCTGTCTTTCCAGTTTTCCAAAAATTGTCCTTACAGCTGAGATTTCAACCCATTAAAGGGACACTGAACCAAATTTTTTCTTTCATGATTCAGATAGAGCAGACAATTTTAAGCAACTTTCTAATTTACTCCTATTATCAATTTTACTTTGTTTTCTTGCTATCTTTATTTGAAAATCATGAATGTAAATCTTAGCAGCCAGCACATTTTAGCTTTAGCACCATGGATAGCGCTTGCTTAATGGAAGCTTACATTTACCCACCAATAAACAAGCATAACCCAGGTTCTCAACCAAAAATGGTCCGGCTCCTATGCATCACATTCCTGCTTTTTAAATAAAGATAGCAAGAGAACGAATAAAAATTGATAATAGGAGTAAATTAGAAAGTTGCTTAAAATTGCATGCTCTATCTGTATCATTAAAGAAAAAAATTGTGTTTAGTGTCCCTTTAAAGGTATCAATCGCTTTAAAAACAGTGACTGTCTACCCCTCTTCTTTTTTCACTGCTTCATGAAAAGCTGAAGCCTGACTGTGAACAATGTACAGCTATACTTCAGACAAAGGATTTTTAAATAAATTCAGCAGAAACAATGAATATTATATTATTTATTCTAAAATTGAAATTATGATTTAAAAGGCAGGAACGTTTTAAGAACTATTTCAATAGCAGGCAGTAATTCAACCTCATCTGTAGCTGCTCGAATAGTGTTGTAGATGATGTGACCTGCACACCCAACTCACGTCATACGATGCCCAAGGTTTTCCATCTTGGTAGTGCAGATCTTGGAGAGTGCAACATCAGCTTCAGTATGGATTCTAAACTTCCAATATGGAACTCTAAAAACAGGAACCACAACAATAGTGTAGATAGTTTCCAAAAGGGGAAACACTAAATGGCATATACTCACAGGGAGGCCAAGTGCCAACAATTGAAGAATTTATTCCACAAGTTTAAACCCGGGCACAATATAAATGCTCAAATAAAGTCCTTACCTCTCAATGTACAAATTACCTTTCTGAAGGGCAATTGCTTTCACCTTGAATTTGTAATTACTCTTAAATTAGGTGATTTATATCTCTGAATTGTAAAAGGGAGCCGAACCTAGAACCTGTAAGTCGGGGTCTGCCCCCCTTAGAAAATAATTAAGATCTCTGAAATTGATTATTTTACAGGAGAGTGAGTTTAACATGGAACACTCCATTCTTTAAGGGCACGCTCGAGTCTACTTTTTATAGACTTGGGGGCCTCTTCATCAAGCTCCGAAAGGAGCTTGACGGCCCGTGTTTCTGGCGAGTCTTCAGACTCGCCAGAAACAGCAGTTATGAAGCAGCGGTCACAAAGATCGCTGCTCCATAACCCTGTCCGCCTGCTCAGAGCAGGCGGACAGGAATCGCAACAATTCAACCCGATCGAGTACGATCGGGTTCATTGACACCCCCTGCTGGCGGCCCATTGGCCGCGAGTCTGCAGGGGGCGGGTTGCACCAGCAGCTCTTGTGATTCAGATAGAGGATACAATTTTAAACAGCTTTCTAATTTACTTTTATTATCAAATTGTCTTAAAATCTTTTGTTGAAAAGCAAAGACATATGCTTAGGAGCCGGCCCATTTCTGTGGCACTATATGGCAACTGTTTTGCAAGAATGTTATTCATTTGCAAGAGCACTAGAGGGCAGCACTATTTCCCGCTATGTAGTTCTCCAGATGCCTTCTTAAAGAATTTTGCGTGAGAGGACATAATACTCATGTGCTAAATCACTTGAAATTGATGCAGTATTGCTGTAAAAAGCTGACAGGAAAATATCACCTGAGCATCTCTATGTAAAAAAGGAAGATATTTTACCTCACAATCTCCTCAGCTCAGCAGAGTAAGTTCTGTGTAAAAAGTTATCTTTCAGTAACTGCCCAGCTGCAGGTAAAAAAAATAATAAAAAATGAAGAAATGAACAGCAGCCAATCAGCATCAACAGTGCTGAGGTCATGAACTCTTTTACTGTGATCTCATGAGATTTGACTTAACTCTCAAGAGATTTCATTGTAAACTTCCTTACACTGAATAGGGAAATAAGATGAGTGTGCACGAAAGCTCGCTCCTTCCGCTGTCCCGGGACAGATATACTGATTTGCTGCTTAGAAATCCTTTACAATGGGATGTGGCTACTTAGGAACTTTTGAGGTAAAATATCTTTCTTTTTTACATAGAGATGTTTAGGTGATATTTTCTAGTCAGCTTTTTACAGCTACGCTGCATCACTTGCAAGTGTTTAAACATTTGGGTATCATGGCCCTTTAAATTTTGTTTAACCATGAGAAGAACTTCTTTGCAATGTCCAATGGCAAAAATGCATGTGACGGGGTTGAAGGAACAACTAAGCGGGAAACAACAAAAACAAGTTAGTAGAGGACAACAGAGGGTCAAATCCTCGCCCCTGAAGATATGTTCCTCTTTTCCAAAGTTTAACCCCTTAACGACCAACGACGTATGGGGTACGTCCTGCAAAAAAATGCAGTTAATGACCAAGGACGTACCCCATACGTCGTTGGTCTTTGAAAGCAGTGGAAGCGATCCTGATAGCTTCCAGCTGCTTTCATGTTATTGCAGTGATGCCTCAATATTGAGGCATCCTGCAATAACTGTTTTTAGCCATCCGATGCAGAGAGAGCCACTCTGTGGCCCTCTCTGCATCGGCTATCGATGGTCGTTATCGTTGGTGGGTGGGAGCTCATCCAGGGAGGCGGGTGGGCAGTCATTGGTGGAGGAGGGGGGAGGGATCTTGTGCGGGTGCGCGCGCGTGCACGCCCGCGTGCACGAGAGCCGTGCACGTGAGATCAATGCAAACAGCATCAATATGCTGTAGATCTGGAGGGTGGGAGAGAGGACTGGGGAGGGTGGGATTTTCAAATCAAGGCATCTGGGAGAGGGTGGGGGGTTGGATGTTGAGGGGGGGGCAGCTACACTACAAAAATATTTAATAAAATAAAAAAAATTATATACATTATTATTTTTCAAACTGGGTACTGGCAGACAGCTGCCAGTACCCAATATGGTGCACAATAAAGGCAGGGGGGGGGGGTTAAAGAGCTGTTTGGGGGGGGATCAGGGAGGTTGGGGGCTAAGGGGGGTCCTACACAGCAGAAGAATTTTTTTTTTTTTTTTTAAAAACCTAAAAACCCCCAAAAAACTTTTATTTTAGTACTGGCAGACTTTCTGCCAGTACTTAAGATGGCGGGGACATTTGTGGGGTGGGGGAGGGAAGGGAGCTGTTTGGGAGGGATCAGGGGGTCTGATGTGTCAGGTGGGAGACTGATCTCTACACTAAAGCTAAAATTAACCCTGCAAGCTCCCTACAAGCTACCTAATTAACTCCTTCACTGCTAGACATAATATACGTGTGATGCGCAGCGGCATTTAGCGACCTTCTAACTACCGAAAAGCAACGCCAAAGCCATATATGTCTGCTATTTCTGAACAAAGGGGATCCCAGAGAAGCATTTACAACAATTTGTGCCATAATTGCACAAGCTGTTTGTAAATAATTTCAGTGAGAAACCTAAAATTGTGAAATATTTAAAGTTTTTTTTAATTTGATCGCATTTGGCGGTGAAATGGTGGCATGAAATATACCAAAATGGGCCTAGATCAATACTTGGGGTTGTTTACTACACTACACTAAAGCTAAAATTAACCCTACAAGCTCCCTACATGCTCCCAAATTAACCCCTTCACTGCTGTGCATAATACACGTGTGGTGCGCAGTGGCATTTAGCGGCCTTCTAATTACCAAAAAGCAACGTAGAAGCCATATATGTCTGCTATTTCTGAACAAAGGGGATCCCAGAGAAGCATTTAAAACCATTTGTGCAATAATTGCACAAGCTGTTTGTAAATAATTTCAGTGAGAAACCTAAAGTTTGTGAAAAAATTTGTGAAAAAGTGAACATTTTTTTTTATTTGATCGCATTTGGTAGTGAAATGGTGGCATGAAATATACCAAAATGGGCCTAGATCAATACTTTGGGATGTGTTCTAAATATATATATATATATACATGTTAAAGGATATTCAGGGATTCCTGACAGATATCAGTGTCCCAATGTAACTAGCGCTAATTTTGAAAAAAAGTGGTTTGGAAATAGCAAAGTGCTACTTTTATTTAGTGCCCTATAACTTGCAAAAAAAGCAAGGAACATGTAAACATTGGGTATTTCTAAACTCAGGACAAAATTTAGAAACTATTTAGCATGGGTGTTTTTGGGTGGTTGTAGATGTGCAACAGATTTTGGGGGTCAAAGTTTGAAAAAATAGTTTTTTTTCAATTTTTTCCTCATATTTTATAATTTTTTCATAGTAAATTATAAGATATGATGAAAATAATGGTATCTTTAGAAAGTCCATTTAATGGCGAGAAAAACGGTATATAATATGTGTGGGTACAGTAAATGAGTAAGAGGAAAATTACAGCTAAACACAAACACCGCAGAAATGTAAAAATAGCCCTGGTCCCAAACGGTCAACAAATGGAAAAGTGCTCTGGTCACTAAGGGGTTAAAGGGATAGGAAAGTCAAAATTAAACTTGCCTGATTCATAAAGAGCATGCAATTTTAAGAAACTTTTAAATTCACTTCTATTTCTAAATGTGCTTTGTTCTCTTAGTATCCCTTGTTGAAAAAGAATATGCACATATCCTACACTAGTGGGAGCTGCTGCTAATTGGTGCCTGCACATATTTGTCTCTTGTGATTGGCTAACTAGATGTGTTCAGATAGCTGCCAGTAGTGCAATGCTGTTCCTTCAGCAATGGATAACAAGAGAACGAAGCAAATTTGATAATAGCAAGGAAGTAACTCAATTTCATGAACTGAAATTCTAATATAGGTTTGATAATTGTGAGAGAATTCCAGGTACAAGAAAATTTTACAATTTTGAGGCAGTATCAGAGAGTACTATCAGATGCTTCTTTACATCTGCATTGCAAAAGTTTGAAGACCATGAAGTGATCTAGAGATCAATTTGTGTTCCAAGGAGTTAGAACCATCCTGAGCTGAAGTATTAAGGTTTCCATAAATATCTGTCTAACCTTTGTTGTGCACCATGACACAAAGATGGCCGCCGCCGTGGTTAAAGGGACATTACACACTAGATTTTTCCTTGCATAAATGGTTTGTAGATGATCCATTTATATAGCCATACAGTTTTTTTTTTTTAAAGTATAGTTTTGCTTATGTTTAAATAACATTGCATTGATTTTCAGACTCCTAACCAAGCCTCAAAGTTTTAGAAGTATACTGCTGTTTACCTCCTCCAGCTTGCTCCTGTTTGTGTAAAGGGTCTTTTCATATGCAGAGGAAGGGTGGGGGGAGTTTCTGCTCTTTTTCCTATACAGCCACTTTCAGTGGGTGTTCCAGCTAACCTTTTCAACAGAGCTAAACTGGGAGCTTCTAAGTAAGTTTTTAAACCATTTTATACTGGATTTTTATATCAAAATCTGTGCATATTATAATATATAGTAGTGTCTATTACATGCAATTATATGAAAATTTGTGAATACTGTCCCTTTAACCTAAATAAAATAAAAACAAAAAATTAGGTAAATTAGGTTTTACCAATCTCCCTTTTCCACCTCCCACCCAGGAGAAGCCCCAAGCAAGGACTCCATCTCCATAGGGAGTAGAATATCCCCTAAAGAAAAGGAAAGATGCCGGAAGGGCAACAACTGTCCTCAAGGCCCGAAGCCACTAATAGGAATAGATCCTCAACACAAAAGTCCTAGACAAGGACCGCCCCTACAAACAGCTTGCCAAGCAGAGGCACAGCCAACCGGTTCACTTGAAGAGCAGATAATCCACGGGTACACTGGCAAGCTGACCAGGGGAATGCAACCCTAAGGCACACCAGATATTGGAGCTCCAGCACGACCAGCTGGGTAGAACCAAAACCTTGAGGTGCAAGTCACACAGCTAACCACTAGATGACAAGGGATACACTGCTTCAAAGAGTAAGAAATACTCCAAAAACCTGGCCAACCATGACCAGGTCAGGTAGATGGGATAAGGAGATAGCCCAAGTTCCCACTACCGTGAAACACCCCGACCAGCCCTGAGATCCAAGATTCCAAAACAACCCAATACTGGGTCAGGAAAAAGGTCAAACAGAGCCTCTGCAACTGGAAATCTTAGGGAAAAAAGTAGGTATGGGTACCTAATAGTTCTGGATGTTTACCCTAGAACTAAACACCCCGACTGGCCAAAAAATGGCCAGACACAAGGGAATGGAGCATATCCAGAGAATCCAGATTGCGAGAAGAACTAAAAAAACCCAACCAAACACAGGAACCATCCCTAGCTAAGTCCAACGCTCCAAGGAGCAAGGCGAGAAGTTGAATGAAGAGACATCTCAGAGTCTCAGGACAACCAAGAGATACCTCGAGGTAAAGAAAACCCTACTAGTAGGGCTAGACTCCACATCACCTCCGCGTAAGCAGAGGACACAAGGAAGATTAAGGTACTAAGCCTTCCCAGCTCCGGGAAACCCCAAGCTAAACCAAGTCCCTGGAAACACAGATCCCTAAAAGGAGATTCAACTCACCCGGAGACAATGGAAGAAGACCTGAAGGTCTCTTATAACTCAAACAAACAGTACAAGTCAAAGAGTAGAATCTGCATCTAGCTATACTATAAACAGCATACGCGTACACCTGCAAGGTGTCAAGAGCTGCAACAGGTTGTAAACTGCAAACCTTCCGCATGCTAAACAGCTATCCTGTACAAGCTGTTGGATCGAGCCCAAAAGGACACATCCAGAGGCCTAAAACAGAAGGCCAAACCTCTACACTGTGGTAAAAAAAGGGCTCTAAGCCCTCCAACCTTCTCTCACATGGGAAGGAAAGCTTTAGGTTCTGATGGAATCAGATGTTCAATAGATTGACGCAGTGGAACACTCCCCAGCCCGGTCATCTATGACTGAAGGCTATAAGGACTGAAACAATCCTTCCTGCCACAGGTCCTCTCGAATGCTTAGCTGAACATGAAAAACAATGAGAACCTGAACACTCTGCGTGTCTACCGAACCAGCCAAGCAGAACGGCGCCACGTGTCTGAATAGTCACAAGACCGAATAAACCCGACAGGACTAGCCTGTGCCTAGGGTCCTAACCGGCAAGCTGCATAAATTCTCCCTCAAAGGGGAAAACAAAAGGAACAGACATTTTTAACATAGGACTTACATGTCCAAAACAACTTCCGAAGAAGTAATGAAGAGTATCAATCCCAGAAGGTTCCCGATGGAAACAAAAAAAAAAAAAAAGACATTTCATCAAATACAAATAAAATATAAGGCAACCCAGAGGTTAAAGGGACAGTCTACACCAAATTTTTATTGTTTTAAAAGCTAGATAATCCCTTTATTACCCATTCCCCAGTTTTGCATAACCAACGCAGTTATATTAATATACTTTTAACCTCTGTGATTATCTTGTATCTAAGCCTCTGCAAACTGCCCCTTTTTTCAGTTCTTTTGACAGACTTGCAGTCTAGCCAATCAGTGCCTGCTCCCAGATTACTTCACGTGCACGAGCACAGTGTTATCTATATGAAATATGTGAACTAACACCCTCTAGTGGTGAAAAACTGTTAAAATGCAATCTGAAAGAGGTGGGCTTCAAGGTCTAAGAAATTAGCATATGAACCTCCTAGGTTAAGCTTTCAACTAAGAATACCAAAAGAACAAAGTAAAATTGGTGATAAAAGTAAATTGGAAAATTGTTTAAAATTACATGCTCTATCTGAATCATGAAAGTTTATTTTGGCCTAGACTGTCCCTTTAACGCCTAAAAAGACACAGGCCTACCCGCAGGACCAGCCAAACGGAGCCCTATCTTTCAAAAACTGGGAAAGATCTCAAATAAATGACAATCAGGAGAGTATCTCATCCCCATATGTCTAATGAGGTGCACCATTTGAATTATCAGACTGAAAATCCCCGTATCTGGTAACGATAGGGTCATTCAATAACTGGAAAACATGTCTGAGCAAGACGCGAAGGCGCCCAATCCTATAACGAAAGGCACAACACTCAGGGACAGTTACACCCACGGGAAACTGTAGAGGCCCTCCCCAAGGTGGAAGGCCCGGGACAATAGAGCACAAGCACATTCTCAAATAAACATCTAGACTCTGCAGACGAACAATCCCCAACATTATGTGAAAGCGAAATTGTGCTGCAACCTCGGGGGGGGGGGGGGGGAACACGCCACCCCGCATGAAGGAACCATATACTGGGTTACCCGCATGTGTAGAAGTATGATTTGGTAGGGAACTCGCCTCTCAGAGGACAGAACCCCCAGAGGCGGATGGCTCAGCAGTCCCTTGATTCCCCGAGCCCAAGGAACATGGCGCTCTCATATGGTATATGGAACAAAACTGGTTGACATGTCAATGAGGCCAATCTGGATTCGTCACCGGGCACAGAATCAGAATCTGAAATCAAAATAGTCTCAGTATCAGAATCCTCCGTAACTAAATCTGAAATTAGCACAGTCTCAGCATCAGAATCCCCCATAACTGGAAAGAGGATATATATAAATATGGACTAAAGTAATAATATCAAAAACGGCACCTGACACCCCCAATGGCTGGGACACTCACCACCTCCTATGACCAGACCCCTGCGGACTAGAAATTTTCCTTCGCCACACGTTTGGGAATGCGTAAATGGAACACGAAACGTAACCACGCCCGAACACAGGGTGAACCGTACAGTCCAAAAAAGCGCTCCCAACCAAAAGACTGCGTCACTTCCAAAGGCCTCAGTATTCCAAACCACAAGCCCATAAACATCACACATAAGCAGGTTGAATGACATAACAAACATGATTATAAACCGCCCTGTTTAACAACCCCCCTCAGGAGATATTAACCGTTGATTCCAAGATACTAAAAGAGACCCTTATGATATCAGTTAGAAACATAAGGTGGTAGCCTCTCGGGAATACATTCACATTACAGTACATTAATAAATAAAGTAAAATGAAACAATCTTACCGGAATCTACGCCGTGGAACAGGAACACGGCCTTTCAAGTGTGACGGATAGTAGCATCGCCTCCGCCATGGACTTGAGAGAAGAAAGCATGCAGCAGAGCGAAGTTCGACAACGCCGATTGCTTGAGGAGCTGTTAACATGAGTCGGAATGAAAGACTCTTCCTGCATCTCCGGACTCTAACTTTCATCCAAGCCCTCACTGAGAGACTGACAAGAATACTTAAAACTCCTTTCCCATGCCGAAGAGTACTACCCTCCATAAGAGACAAAAAACAAAAATTAAAAATTCTGACACTTCTCCCAACCTCCTGGGACGAAAGCCAAAGAATGACTGGGGGGTGAGGGGAGTGGAAGAAGTATTTAAGCCTTTGGCTGGGGTGTCTTTGCCTCTTCCTGGTGGCCAGGTTCTTAATTCCCAAAAGTAATGAATGCAGCTGTGGACTCTTTCCATTTAAGAAGAAAACAGCTGCAGTTATTTCTATATTCCAGTAGGGGTCACTGTTGTGTATCACAGTTTGCATTCCCAGGCACATCAGAAAATGGGTAGTTCACTTGTTCTCTGCCTTGTGAAGGAGCGCTGGAATGAAGCTGGTGGTAGAATAAGTCTGGTCCATTTTTTATTAGAAACCCCTGCTTGCTTTACTCAGTGGCGTCATTAGTGTTGGTGTCACCCGTGCAGTATGTTTTGGTGTCACCCCCACCCCCCAGTAATGTATTTTTTTTTTTACTGCAAGAAGAGGATTTAAAAAAAAAGGCAGACTTCACCAATGGACAGAAAGCAGACACACACAAACACAAAAACACAGGCACAAAAACATACAAACACTCAGACACACATAAAAACACACTCAGATGCACACACAAACACTCGGAAACACACTCAGAGACAAACACAAAAACACTCAGACACACACAAACACAAAAAAAAAACACTCACACACACAAAAGCACTCAGACACACCCACACACAAAAACACTCAGACACAGGCACACAAACATACAAACACTCAGACACACATAAAAACACACTCCGACACACACACAAAAACTCAGACACACACACATACAAAATATGTAAATTGCACTGCATTAATTATAAAGCTCATGCCTAGAGCTGCTCCCTGGCTCAGCAGAGCATCAAATGAAAGATAAACAGTGCACTCTAAAAATAAATCACTATGGCCTAGATTTGGAGTTTGGCGGTAGCCGTGAAAACCAGCGTTAGAGGCTCCTAACGCTGGTTTTAGGCTACCGCCGGTATTTGGAGTCAGTAAAAAAAGGGTCTAACGCTCACTTTTCAGCCGCGACTTTTCCATACCGCAGATCCCCTTACGTAAATTGCGTATCCTATCTTTTCAATGGGATCTTTCTTACTCCGGTGTTTAGAGTCGTGGCTGAAGTGAGCGTTAGAATTCTAACGACAAAACTCCAGCCGCAGAAAAAAGTCAGTAATTAAGAGCTTTTTGGGCTAACGCCGGTTCATAAAGCTCTTAACTACTGTACTCTAAAGTACACTAACACCCATAAACTACCTATGTACCCCTAAACCGAGGTCCCCCCACATCGCCGCCACTCGATTAAATTTTTTTAACCCCTAATCTGCCGACCGCCACCTACGTTATACTTATGTACCCCTAATCTGCTGCCCCTAACACCGCCGACCCCTATAATATATTTATTAACCCCTAACCTGCCCCCCACAACGTCGCCGCCAGCTACCTACAATAATTAACCCCTAATCTGCCGACCGCAAAGCGCCGCCACCTACATTATAGCTATGTACCCCTAATCTGCTGCCCCTAACACCGCCGACCCCTATATTATATTTATTAACCCCTAATCTGCCCCCCACAACGTCGCCTCCACCTGCCTACACTTATTAACCCCTAATCTGCCGAGCGGACCACACCGCTACTATAATAAAGTTATTAACCCCTAATCCGCCTCACTAACCCTATAATAAATAGTATTAACCCCTAATCTGCCCTCCCTAACATCGCCGACACCTAACTTCAATTATTAACCCCTAATCTGCCGACCGGAGCTCACCGCTATTCTAATAAATTTTTAAACCCCTAAAGCTAAGTCTAACCCTAACACTAACACCCCCCTAAGTTAAATATAATTTAAATCTAACGAAATTAATTAACTCTTATTAAATAAATTATTCCTATTTAAAGCTAAATACTTACCTGTAAAATAAACCCTAATATAGCTACAATATAAATTATAATTACATTGTAGCTATTTTAGGATTAATATTTATTTTATAGGCAACTTTGTAATTATTTTAACCAGGTACAATAGCTATTAAATAGTTAAGAACTATTTAATAGTTACCTAGTTAAAATAATAACAAAATTACCTGTAAAATAAATCCTAACCTAAGTTACAATTAAACCTAACACTACACTATCATTAAATTAATTAAATAAAATATCTACAATTACCTACAATTAAACCTAACACTACACTATCAATACATTAATTAAATACAATATCTACAAATAACTACAATGAAATAAACTAACTAAAGTACAAAAAATAAAAAAGAACTAAGTTACAAAAAATAAAAAAATATTTACAAACATAAGAAAAATCTTACAACAATTTTAAAATAATTACACCTACTCTAAGCCCCCTAATAAAATAACAAAGACCCCCAAAATAAAAAAAATGCCCTACCCTATTCTAAATTACTAAAGTTTAAAGCTCTTTTACCTTACCAGCCCTGAACAGGGCCCTTTGCGGGGCATGCCCCAAGAAGTTCAGCTCTTTTGCCTGTAAAAAAAAACATACAATACCCCCCCCCCCAACATTACAACCCACCACCCACATACCCCTAATCTAACCCAAACACCCCTTAAATAAACCTAACACTAAGCCCCTGAAGATCTTCCTACCTTGTCTTCACCATACCAGGTTCACCGATCGGTCCAGAAGAGCTCCTCCGATGTCCTGATCCAAGCCCAAGCGGGGGGCTGAAGATGTCCATGATCCGGTAGAAGTCTTCATCCAAGCGGGGCAGAAGAGGTCTTCCATCCGATTGAAGTCTTCATCCAAGCGGGGCAGAAAAGGTCTTCCATCCGATTGAAGTCTTCATCCAGGCGGCATCTTCTATCGACATCCATCTGGAGCGGCGCGGCAGCATCCTGAAGACCTCCAACGCGGAACATCCATCCTGGCCGACGACTGAACGACGAATGACGGTTCCTTTAAATGACGTCATCCAAGATGGCGTCCCTCGAATTCCGATTGGCTGATAGGATTCTATCATCATGTTCCGCGTCGGAGGTCTTCAGGATGCTGCCGCTCCGCTCCAGATGGATGTCGATAGAAGATGCCGCCTGGATGAAGACTTCAATCGGATGGAAGACCTCTTCTGCCCCGCTTGGATGAAGACTTCAATCGGATGGAAGACCTCTTCTGCCCCGCTTGGATGAAGACTTCTACCGGATCATGGACATCTTCAGCCCCCCGCTTGGGCTTGGATCAGGACATCGGAGGAGCTCTTCTGGACCGATCGGTGAACCTGGTATGGTGAAGACAAGGTAGGAAGATCTTCAGGGGCTTAGTGTTAGGTTTATTTAAGGGGGGTTTGGGTTAGATTAGGGGTATGTGGGTGGTGGGTTGTAATGTTGGGGGGGGTATTGTATGTTTTTTTTACAGGCAAAAGAGCTGAACTTCTTGGGGCATGCCCCGCAAAGGGCCCTGTTCAGGGCTGGTAAGGTAAAAGAGCTTTAAACTTTAGTAATTTAGAATAGGGTAGGGCATTTTTTTATTTTGGGGGTCTTTGTTATTTTATTAGGGGGCTTAGAGTAGGTGTAATTAGTTTAAAATTGTTGTAAGATTTTTCTTATGTTTGTAAATATTTTTTTATTTTTTGTAACTTAGTTCTTTTTTATTTTTTGTACTTTAGTTAGTTTATTTCATTGTAGTTATTTGTAGATATTGTATTTAATTAATGTATTGATAGTGTAGTGTTAGGTTTAATTGTAACTTAGGTTAGGATTTATTTTACAGGTAATTTTGTTATTATTTTAACTAGGTAACTATTAAATAGTTCTTAACTATTTAATAGCTATTGTACCTGGTTAAAATAATTACAAAGTTGCCTGTAAAATAAATATTAATCCTAAAATAGCTACAATGTAATTATAATTTATATTGTAGCTATATTAGGGTTTATTTTACAGGTAAGTATTTAGCTTTAAATAGGAATAATTTATTTAATAAGAGTTAATTAATTTCGTTAGATTTAAATTATATTTAACTTAGGGGGGTGTTAGTGTTAGGGTTAGACTTAGCTTTAGGGGTTTAAAAATTTATTAGAATAGCGGTGAGCTCCGGTCGGCAGATTAGGGGTTAATAATTGAAGTTAGGTGTCGGCGATGTTAGGGAAGGCAGATTAGGGGTTAATACTATTTATTATAGGGTTAGTGAGGCGGATTAGGGGTTAATAACTTTATTATAATAGCGGTGCGGTCCGCTCGGCAGATTAGGGGTTAATAAGTGTAGGTAGGTAGCGGCGACGTTGTGGGGGGCAGATTAGGGGTTAATAAATATAATATAGGGGTCTGCGATGTTAGGGCAACAGATTAGGGGTACATAGGGATAATGTAAGTAGCGGCGGTTTACGGAGTGGCAGATTAGGGGTTAATAATAATATGCAGGGGTCAGCGATAGCGGGGGCGGCAGATTAGGGGTTAATAAGTGTAAGGTTAGGGGTGTTTAGACTCGGGGTTCATGTTAGGGTGTTAGGTGCAGACGTAGGAAGTGTTTCCCCATAGCAAACAATGGGGCTGCGTTAGGAGCTGAACGCGGCTTTTTTGCAGGTGTTAGGTTTTTTTTCAGCTCAAACAGCCCCATTGTTTCCTATGGGGGAATCGTGCACGAGCACGTTTTTGAGGCTGGCCGCGTCCGTAAGTAACTCTGGTATCGAGAGTTGCAGTTGCGTTAAATATGCCTGTACGCTCCCTTTTTGGAGCCTAACGCAGCCATTCTGTGGACTCTCAATACCAGAGTTATTTTAGAGGTGCGGCCAGAAAAAAGCCGGCGTTAGCTACGCGGGTCGTTACCGACAAAACTCTAAATCTAGCCGTATGAAAATTCTGCTCTCTGACTATGTTCCAAGTCTGTCAGTGCACAGTCCCAGGCCGTGTGCCTACCGCTTCTTATGGCCAATCACCTCTGCACTTTGCCCACCCCCAGACCCCCGCACGCCCACCGTCCTGACCTACCTCTTCAGTGTGCACTTAGTGTACCATAACCATACCGGTCTGGTGGGCATCATACGTAGCTCCTTCACTTTAGAGACAGTGCCAGACAGTCATGCGGTCAGGTGCCAGGCATCCCCCTCATGATTTCGTGGTTCCCGTTTAGAAAGACAGCCCACAGTGAGTGACTCCACTGCTACACACGTCACTGATACAAAAAGTTAGAATGAATAATGTGTTACCCTGCACAAGATTTTCTCAGATATCAATATACCAGTAGGTAATGGAGAACCCCTTTCTCCACAAATATATAGACAACTAAAAAATAACTTACTCAAAAGAGAGATAAGATATTTACAACCTCTGGCGCTGCAAAACAATTTTTGCTGCTAAAATTGATATGTAGAGAATTGTGATATAACCTATTTTATACAAGAAAATCTCATAGGAATTCCCAAAAATACTTTGGTCTCAATAATAAACATGTAATTAAATTGTAAAGAGCATTTATTTATTAAACATAAAATAAAAAATTATTTAAAATTGCTGATCAGCAGATATGGACGAAAAATAAAAACATAAATGAATAAATAAGTGCAGTATCAATAAAATAAATAAATAAACACAAAAAATATAACAATGAAACTTGATCCAATCAGAATCTCCTTCAACAGCTGAGATGGTAAGCGCCAAATTGTAGCGAGAGAAGAGACCGGTTATTTTGGTCTCTGCAGCAGCGATAAACCCCTTTGGAGATAACAGTGGAACCGGGTATTCCTTCGATATAGAAGCCGGTATCAGATGACCACTTCACTCGGGGATTCTCACAGTGTTGAAGCCGGGGGCTATTGGTTACATTACGTGACGTCAGAGTGGGTGGAGCAACGCGTTTCAGCCCATTCAGGGCCTTTATCAAGCTCCAGAGAGTAGTATAGCAGGGTCTTTTACCATCTCAGCTGTTGAAGGAGATTCTGATTTCATTCCGCTCTGGACCTAACCCACAACATTAACTTTTGAGGGCTTATGAACTCCTTTGGATCAAGTTTCATTGTTATATTTTTTGTGTTTATTTATTTATTTTATTGATACTGCACTTATTTATTCATTTATGTTTTTATTTTTCGTCCATATCTGCTGATCAGCAATTTTAAATCATTTTTTATTTTATGTTTAATAAATATATGCTCTTTACAATTTAATTACATGTTTATTATTGAGACCAAAGTATTTTTGGGAATTCCTATGAGATTTTCTTGTATAAAATAGGTTATATCACAATTCTCTACATATCAATTTTAGCAGCAAAAATTGTTTTGCAGCGCCAGAGGTTGTAAATATCTTATCTCTCTTTTGAGTAAGTTATTTTTTAGTTGTCTACACACGTCACTGAGCAGTGAGCACAGATAGGCAGGCAGGTTTAGGCTAGCAGCGCAACTTCGCAAGCCCCACGGCACGCCCACAACATTCATAGTGAAATTGGGCAGGGGAGGAGCAAAGTACAAACAAGCAAACAAAAAACTATTTGTGGAAATTGCGGCGCGGGCTCAAGGGGCAAAAAAATTAAGTGTGTCTACAACTTCCCCAGTCCCACTAATGTTTACAACTGCTGGCCCCTCCCCCTAATAAAAAAATATGTGCATCTCTACATTGTATCAATAAAATAAATAAAAAAATTAAAAAAAAAATTAAAAAAATAAAAATAATTTTTGCTGGTGGTGTCACCCCCTGGAGGGTGTCACCCGGGTGCGGTCCGCACCCCGCTAGTGACGCCATTGCTTTTACTGACCAGCAGGGTGACAGAGCTGGAGCAGTTTCTAGTGGCTTCAAATTAAGGCAGGATAGCTCTGGTGATCTTCATAGTGGTGAGCAATACCTGTCTGCTGCTGCTATACAGGGACTCTCTGTTCCAGGTACAGTGTGTGCAGAACTGGGGTAGTTCTATACTTATATGCTGTAGCAGGGCATAGTGGTGATTAATACTTCTCTATTGCTGCTATACAGGTACAGGTGTGCAGAACTGGGGTAGTTCTATACTTATATGCTGTAGCAGGGCATAGTGGTGATTAATACCTGTCTGCTGCTGCTGCTATACAGGGTTCATCTGTACCTGGTACAGTGTGCCCAGAGCTTGGGTAGTTCTATACTTATATGTGATAGCAGGGCATAGTGGTGATTAATACCTGTCACTGCTGCTGCAACAGGTACCATCTGTACCAGGTACACAGTGTGCCCAGAGCTGGGGTAGTTCTATACTTATATGCTATAGCAGGGCATAGTGGTGATCAATACCTGTGTGCTGCTGCTATACAGGGTTCATCTGTACCAGGTACACTGTGTGCAGAACTGGGGTAGTTATATACTTATATGTGATAACAGGGTATAGTAATGATTAATACCAGGTACAGTGTGTGCAGAGCTGAGGTAGTTCTATACTTATATGTGATAGCAGGGCATAGTGATGATTAATACCAGGTACAGTGTGCCCAGAGCTGTGGTAGTTCTATACTTATATGTGATAGCAGGGTATAGTGATGATTAATACCAGGTACAGTGTGCCCAGAGCTGTGGTAGTTCTATACTTATATGTGATAGCAGGGTATAGTGATGATTAATACCAGGTACAGTGTGTGCAGAGCTGAGGTAGTTCTATACTTATATGTGATAGCAGGGCACAGTGGTGATTAATACCAGGTACAATGTGTGCAGAACTGGGGTAGTTCTATACTTATATGTGATAGCAGGGCATAGTGATGATTAATACCAGGTACAGTGTGTGCAGAGTTAAGGTAGTTCTATACTTATATGCTATAGCAGGGAACAGTGGTGATTAATACTTGACTGCTGCTGCTATACAGGTACAGGTGTGCAGAGCTGAGGTTCTATACTTATATGTGATAGCAGGGCATAGTGGTGATAAATACCTGTCACTGCTGCTGCAACAGGGACCATCTGTACCAGGTACACAGTGTGCCCAGAGCTGAGGTAGTTCTATACGTATTTGCTATAGCAGGGCATAGTGGTGATCAATACCTGTGTGCTGCTGCTATACAGGGTTCATCTGTACCAGGTACAGTGTGTGCAGAGCTGAGGTAGTTCTATACTTATATGTGATAGCAGGGCATAGTGGTGATTAATACCTGACTGCTGCTGCTATACATGTACAGGTGTGCATAACTGGGGTGTTCTATACTTATATGTGATAGCAGGGCATAGTGATGATTAATACCTGACTGCTGCTGCTATACAGGTACAGGTGTGCATAACTGGGGTGTTCTATACTTATATGTGATAGCAGGGCATAGTGGTGATTAATACCTGACTGCTGCTGCTATACAGGTAAAGGTGTGCATAACTGGGGTAGTTCTATACTTATATGTGATAGCACGGCATAGTGGTGATTAATACTTCTCTGTTGTTGCTATACAGGTACAGGTGTGCAAAGCTGGGGTAGTTCTATACTTATATGCTATAGCACGGCATAGTGGGGATCAATGCCTGCCTGCTGCTGCTATAAAGGGATAATTTGTACCAGGTACAGTGTGTGCAGAGCTGGAGTAGTTCTATACTTCTATGTGATTCAGGGTTTTACAAATCGCAAAGCTTGTAAAATTGTATATGCAGCTCCTCAATATTCTGACTGCTTCCTACATGTCATACATAGTTAATATAAAAGTCATGCACAGCATAAAATATGGTAATCTGTGTGCAAAACCATAAACATTAGTAAGATAGATAAATTAAGTATGTGTTTAAATGATAATGTGTTTGGTGCTAGAGCACTTACAGCTACAGCACGGGCTGACAAACAGAGTCAGTGGATAATGTGTTTGGTGCTAGAACACTTACAGCTACAGCACGGGCTGACAAACAGAGTCAGTGGATAATGTGTTTGGTGCTAGAACACTTACAGCTACAGCACGGGCTGACAAACAGAGTCAGTGGATAATGTGTTTGTTG